>NW_015112897.1:61542-62209 GCF_001443285.1 Poecilia latipinna
ACAGTGAAAGAGAAAGAGAATATATTCTTAATTCTTAATTGGTATTTATTCGAAGGCTCTACAGCACATGTGTCAAACTCAAGGCCCGCGGGCCACATGTGGCCCGCCATGTCATTTTATGTGCCCCCCCAGCATTTTATAGGCCCATGATTGATTTAAAATAGGTTTTGAGCACGAATACTCTACAAACTACATCTCCCACAATGCATTCCGATTGTTACCAGCCAACATTAAGGTTTCTTGCCACTAGAGAGCAGCAGAGTCACCTCAAGCTGCTTATTGATTTTCCCAGCGAATAAAACTCGACATCGACAAGCTAACATCAAAACGTCCAAGAAAAGAAAAAAATATTTACACGTAAGACTATGAATGAAGATGTGTGTGAGTTGGTGTCAGGGCGGCAGGTCGCGCTAGACTTTTTTTTTGTTATCCTTATCTTGACCGACAACATTAAAAAAATCGGTCATGTACTATTTTTATCCGTGAAATTACAATCATATTAACATCGGCTATTTAGCCGTATTTTATGCGGTTTAGTTAATATTCGCCGTGAATCCAGATCCCATCACAAATTAAGCAGATAAATGTATCTACATTTTTCTCCGTAGTGACAAAAACCACTGACTGAGGCCCCAATAACTTTTAATAAATTGAATTACGCGACTTC
>NW_015112897.1:63169-88580 GCF_001443285.1 Poecilia latipinna
GGTTCAAAACCAGACAGGAATGTTTTTTGTAGTTTATACATCTCTTGGGGTGCAGTGAGACAACAAGAGCCTTCCTCTTTTGTAATGGTTCATTTGCCAATCAACTTCAATGTAAGCTTCTTTGAAATCGAAGCTACTACTTTACTTCAATTACCAATTGGCAGTTCTGTGGCGTCATGCACATGTGTCAAACTCAAGGCCCGCGTGCCACATGTGGCCCCCCAGCATTTTATAGGCCAATGATTGACTTAAAATAGGTTTTGAGCACGAATTGACTACAAACTACATTTCAACCAAAGGTTTGTAATGCGTTTCTTAACCAGACGCTCCAAAGCGTCCGGTCCATAACTCTTCAACACGCTGTCAGCTCCCGGTCAGAAAGACGCATTTAGTTCAGAGACCATGAGATGATATTCAGAAAGGACTTTTTTTTTATTAATTGGTTTCAGTTGCCTCTGAGACTAAATCTTTGCGTAAAGTCTATAATGTCTGCCCATATAACTTGTTTTTATTATTTGCTTGCTCACCTTTAAACACTGATTTAAATATTGTAATTTTTCAACAGAGCAGTAATTTTACATCCATGGAAACTCAAATGTAATATTTAAAACTTCAATACATAAAATCAGTTATTTAACAATATGAGGTGGTGTTTAATTTATTTTTAACATTGTATTTTTATACATTTATGCTAGGGCTGCCCAAGTCTAGTTTTCCAGAGCTACCATCTGCAACTTTAGATGCATTCCTTCTCTTATAAGCCTCAGCAGAACTGAATGAGGGAAGTCAACCTTTTGTCTGGGGTGTTTTAGCAGGGATGCACTCCTGATTTGTACCGTCAATGTGGCCCATTGAGGGGGGCCAATATGCTGAAATGGTCCTCGGTGAAATTGAGTTTGACACCCCTGGTCTAGCCAGTCCCCTGCACAGATTATGTTGAGATAGAGTTTTCCTTTTCACTGTCAAATGCATGCAGAGTGTGTGAGAGGTTTCTGCAAAGTAACTAACTTCAAGAAATCAACTGTCTGCTGTCGTTACAGGAGGAGTTGATGCAACTGGCTGGGATTCCTTAGAAACAAAACCTTTTGCCAATTAACTAAACTCGACTGTGTTGTTTTATGACAATGCTGTCAAGTTGGAATTAATGAAACTACATTTTTATGTGTCTTTCTGATTAGGTGAAGTTGACAAGTTTTAATATCTAAGACTGAGTTGTAAAGTGCTTTGAGTTGGCATTTGTTTTGAAATGATGCTACATAAATAATCTCAATTAGAAATGGTACAATTTTAACATTTACCAAACTGGCACCTTTCAAGCACCTAAAGCAATTTCAACTTATCATTTTTTAAATTTTTTTTTACTCTGCAGTTACTTGAGCAAAACTGTGCTTTTTCTCATCTCAAATACCTCTTAGCGCTAACTAATTCACAGTTTATAATTCATTTAATCATCGCTTACTGGATCATTTCACCTAGTTTATATGTTGCACTCTCTCAGTCCCTAACATCCCTATTTCAGATTAATGTCAGTAAGCATTATTTATAGTTTGTAAGAAGATATTCTCTTTAATTTTTTTTTTTTTTGCACGGCTTATATCAATACAATTTCCGGCATTCGTACTGTTAGGAGACCAAGTGATGCATCTCAGTGGGTTTTATTGTCGTCCCTCCCCAAGGTGGATTCAGTTACGGCCTCCTAAAACACCCTTGAACATAAAACCACACTGAGGGAACTGGAACCTCCTCATGTGAAATTCATAAATGTTTGATGCTCTGAAGAATGGCCCCTATTATGTCATGCATTACTTTAGGCCCCTGCTATCACAGAGAGCTCTGATTTCACTGTAGGCTATGTCTTAAATTAGTTTCATGTTTTAAATGGGGATCATCCTGATTATGTCCATAAAATACAAATCATATTGTATCACCTCTTAGTATTTGCTGGAAGTTGTTGCCAGGTTTGTTGCCCTACTTTTGGAAAGTTCAGTCCGAAAATAAATTGACCCAACCAAAGAGCCGCTCTAAATTTAATAGGCAGTTTCTACCTTTAGTAATGTAAGTAAAGTTCTGAGTATTTTTTCAAATAAAATTAGTAAAGTCACCGTCAGATGTAAAAAGAGCAATCTAATTTAGCAATTCAGTGGAAGTGCACCACGTGGCTGGCAGCGTGACAAAAGTTGAGCTCTGAGTTGCTTTCATAAGCAATTTTCCCTGAATAGTTGCTGAAGAGCAGGAAAAGAGTCACGACTGGGGAAACGTGTTCATCCAGCCAACTTATCTTAGTGATTTAATTATGACCCAGTAAAACCTTTGGTGTGTGGTAACCTGACTTCACTGAAAGACGTTATTTAGGGTTCATTGCTTCACAGTATTCTCTGTTAGTAACATGATGCTCGTGTTTCTGACGGCACCATGACAACCAGCATCGGGTCTTCGGAAAAGCTACGTATTCTGTATTATCACCAAATGTGTAACATCTGCAGCTAAAATGGGTTTTTGTCAATGAAGCGCTTTAAGTTATGTAAATGATTTCATTTCTTTTTTCATGGAGACCTCACAAAATATCCCCTGATTTCCATAAAATTACTTGTAATGTTTTTTTAATAAGCATAGATTAACTGAGAAAGTAGGCACTTTAAATATTTATGATTTAACTTTGAAGTCATAAAAATCAAGTAATTTCAACTAATATATTGTAACTCTTTTAGTTCATCATCAGGATCTGCTAATGCTTCCCAAGTACAAGTCATGCTGTCCATAAAACCTTCTGTAGACTCCATATTTTAGGAAGTTTCTGAGTGGTGCATGTTTTTAAAAAGAAGAGCAAAAGATTGAAAGCTAAAAAAAGTAAGTAAGATTTTGGCTTTATCTTCTGTTGCTTAAGAATAAAAGTAAGACGTTGGTTGTGGCTTATAATTAAAAACTTGAGCCACACTAGATAACCTAAGTAAGCCATATGAAAAACATCCCTTCTGAACTGTGCCACTGAAATCATGAAAGGCGTGATGCTGGATTTTTAAATAAGTCTTCCACATTTACTCGTATTTTGCTCCTAGTACAGGAGTGTCAGAAATAATAAACGATTGGGAAATCCATTTTAGTGGATCAGCTTCTCTTTAACAACAACATACGGTCTTTGCACTTTCAGGTTTCTTTGTGCAGCAGTTTCCTCCCACTGAACCCCGCAGCAGTTGCCTATCAATTTCCCTCCTGGAGTTCTCGGCCCAGACCAATCCACCCCCAAATCCAGGTTAACCGGAGAACAATGCATGGAGGAGAGTCGATCAGTGGTGTCAGGCCGAGGTTTTAAATCACAAGAGCCACAAAAGAAATACAAGCAGTCAACCGGAATCGATTTGTCAGCTCAGTTTCCTCCCACTTAGGCTAAGAATATTGGCTTTGTAACAAAAAAGAAAAAAGAAGAAAGAGAGAAAATGAATATCTGTAAAAGCTAAGAAGGCTGAACAGTGTTGCTCCACAGCTCATTTCTTGAGAGGGCAGAGCTGTCGTAAGCCAGGCGATCAACCTGGAAGCCGTTTCTTTCATTTCAATGCAAATGTTGTCCAGGCACTAACGGCAGTGTGCAAGCTAACGGCCTGTTTAAGCACAAATGTCTGCCTGTTCTCGGTGGCAGCCAGCTTTAAAGTCATTCCCCGTTTTACGGTCAGACGTTTCTCATCAGCTGCTTTCTTTATGAACGACAGAAGATTTGTCTCACCGCAAAAGAGGCAGTAAGGCAGAGGAAGTCAGAGCGTACTGTTAAAACTTTTGATGTTCTGCACAAAGAGGAAAATAAAACCCAGCTGTAAATTGAGTTGTAATCTCAATGAGAGAGAAACTTCAGATCCTTCATGTTAATTCATTTACAGGCCATTCAGATGAAAACTAATTTGATCAACTAAACTCGTGAACTCGTGAAAATATGATATGTTTTTATCATAATTTATACTTGGTTAAAAGAATAAAAAAATATATTTATATAAAAGAAAAAAAACATATGAATAAAAAGAAAACAGGGATTTAAAGAGGCCAAGGTTGATAATAATATCAGTTTTGAGTTGTTAGGTCTGGTATCTCTTGTTTTCCTCTTCTATCATTTGTGCATCTTTTTCCACCGTACTTTTTCCTTCCACTCAGCTTTCCACCAATATGGTTGAAAGCAGTCCACATGATTGTGTAGGCCTTAATATTGTCAAAACATCTTCTTTTGTGATATTCTAACTGGATAAAAATTTGAGAAATATACTATTTTTCTAATTAATACATCTGCATTTCAAGTGTGTATTTCTGCAAATTTGCTTGGTAAGCTAATAAATAAAATCATCTACACCAGTATGTTGGGTATATTTTTGTAACTCTGTGTCCATTTGGTGTTTTATTGTCTGTCCTGTGTGACTCTGTGTTATCCCATAATGGATTGGTGAACAGTTATGACCCGATGATCGCTGCTAATGGGCACCAGGACCCTGCAAAGACCAGCAGGAATAGACAATGGATGGATGGGTTTGGGTTTTACTCATGATATGTGACTCCTTTGAGCTTCCACACAGACAACTCTGCGTTGCGTGTGTTTGTTTGTTTCTTTGTGTGTGTGAGCATCTCCACGGTAAGATTGTCGCATTTTGTGAACAAAATCCTTTGCAGTTTTTTTATGTGTGGATCAGAAAAAGCTGGTTGGAGCAATGTGCTGAAAAATCTGACAAGGAACAGAAGAACGAAAAGAACGAGAGACACCGGTGGAAGGATGTTTGATCTGCTCAGTGGTTTCGTATCAAGGTGGAAAATGGGTGTGTGTGTGTAAGAGAGAAAGAGAGAGAGAGAGAGAGAGAGAGACTGATGCTGCTCAAAAAATAGAATACTAATACAGGAAGGAAAGATATTTATTTTCAAGAAGTGCACTTGCAGCGGCTAACAGAGAGAGACAAATAAAAATGAAGAAATGCATGGCGTTAAAAATGTAAAGGTAAAGCAGGAAGTGAAGGAGAGATCAAAACAAACTGCCTCCTATTTTCCACGGGTCGTAAATTCATCTTAACAGCTTCAGAAAATTGAACTCTTCCACCGTCTCTGCAGACCATCAGCAACATTTTCCACAAGCCCTTAAAGAGATTGTGGAGGGAAGGGTTGATAAAAAAAAATGAAGTGTCAGGCTAGAGAATTTAATAAAAGAAACAAATTTGTCTGTCAGAGATAAACGTCTAAATTTTTGCCATTCGATGGCTTTTACTGAGCCCCACGACACAAATTTCTCCAAAGATATCAGAAAGACTAAGAGATATTTTAGCAACAGAATAAACAGTCTCCTGCTTTAAACGAGAAAATTTAGGTTGTACTTCACCTTACCTGGATCTATTCACCTTCATTTCATTCCCATAAACAATTTCTCATCATTTTAATTCTTTCCAGAAAGTATATTTTCAAATTATGTGGACTGTGTTTCTGATTCCATCCTGTTAAGTTGAGGGATTTTATATTATTAGATTTTACAACCAATAGGCAAATCAAATCAGTGCTTTTTCGACTAATATTTTTTTCTGAACAATATTAGGTGCAAGGTGACAACAGTACAAAATGATGAAAATGACTGATTAATTACACTGCAGAGAAAACTCTACACAGTACAAGTTGAGTGATAAAGAAATAAAACGAACTTTGAGAAGTGTGGCAAACGGTGACCTTGTGGAAAATCAGGATGGATGAGAGCGATGAAGAGACCTGAAGCAGAGATCTGGACACCAAATTTTCATAAACCGTTCCTTAAACGAATAACTTAAGTGGATTAGATCCAGAGGAAGCAAGGCATTCCATCCGGGTGGTTTTATTTGGAGGTTTTATTCTAAGTTCCTCGAGGGAGGATAGAGTCTACTCAGGCTGGCATCAGCAGTGTTGTCCCGACCTTCCTGTCTGGAGATAACGGGTCCATCCCCTCGTGGAGCTCCAAGTTTCTTTTCCATGTCCTGCAAAATGTCCTTCCAGTAGGCTGGAGTTTGTGGACAGAACCAGACACAGTGTGCATGGATTCATACTGAGACGTTGCACTTCTGACATTGAGGTGACAGATGCTGATTCGTGCCGTTTCTCTGACTTGGTGAAATTTGTAGACGGTGCAGAATTTTAAATGGCAACACTCTTGAACGGTTGGACACTGAAATACCTCGGCGCCGTTCCACTTGTTCCATTTATTTGTTACATTCAAGGCATCATATTGATTTGACGTATTGTACATTTGTCTGTGCATTGCTCTCTACTTCGTCCATCCAGTTTGTTTCACTTGAAAGTGTGTGTTGTCATTTTTTTACTTCCGTCTGTTTGGTGCTCTTCTCTCTGTCTCCTGCGGCGTTTTCTCTGCAGGCACAAAGCATCAGGGACGCAAAGCAAACCCAGGAGACCTCCTGCTGTTATCACCCACAGCAGGCGGGTATGATGCCTCATCTTTTCACTCTTGTTTCTCCCCTCTGTTTTCTTTCTGAATGGCTTCCCCGCGTTTACACAGTAAAGATCGTGTTCACATTTTTGTTTTCAAAGCCCAAAATTAAATTGCCCGACCCTCCAGGAAGCTTGAAGACGGTTTGTTTAGAGCTGAGGACAGTCAGACAACGCAGAGGCTTATCAGTACAGTCATGCCAACCGGTTCTTATCTGCTCCTCCCGCTTTTCCAGTTCCCGTGCGTTGCAGAGAGAGACCTCTCCAGTATTGTTCCGCGTCTCCAACAATCTCCAGACTCTCTAACGCTGGGAGCACCGCAGGACAGCGTTGTCATGACAGCAAAGGTGAACAAAGGATGTGGGGAGAGCAAGGCGTCGGCTTTTAAACCGTTTGTTTGTGCGTTTAAATCACAGCCAGACGCAGCAGAATCTCTCGCCCTCTCCATTATTTCTTGCTGCCATTCTAAAGGATGAGCACCTGTGGCCTTCACGCTGTTGCCATGGCAACACACATGCACCCTCGCCTTAATCGCTCTTTGGTTGTTGAGCCTCAGGTTGAGCCTTGATTGGCTGGAGCGGCACAGGACACGATGCTGGATCGTGTCTGCATTTCTCCACTGTTGTAGAAAGAAGACATTCAAATTAAAAGCATACAGTATGAACAATGTGATGTATATTACAGTCGTCTACCGTCATTTATAATGCTTTGATTTAGTTTTTGGGATCATTATTTTTTATCCTAGTTTAATCCTTTTATTTTTTATTTTCCCCAGTACATAGTGGGGGATGAAACATTGGAGTGTTTCTGTTCTCATTCTCTCCTTTCCACCTTTATTACCTGCTCCCCAGCTAAGAGTCCCTCAACTAGTATTTGGGGCTTAAAATCATTTTCTGTCATCAGTTATCTGTTTCCAAACCCTTCCTGTGACCTCTATTTCACAAAACGGAGCATGTCTGCCTGTGTTGTGGAAACCGAGAGACTTGTCTGCCAGAGGACTTAGATTTTGTAGAAAACATTCTAACTAAATGAAAAAAACAAGTAATAATTATGTTTGTGAACAATGAAGACGCAACTTCAAATTAGGAAACTTCTCCACTGTCAGATGCCTGATGCTCACCTTGACAAAGTTGGAAGTTGGAAAAGTTTTGCAGGGGGAAAAAAACCCCGTAAAAGTTTACAGCCACTTCTCAATGCCGCCCTGCAAACACCTGTAAACACTGGATAGACGGATGTTGATTTCGCTTTGACTTTGTGTGTATAGAGTTTAAGTGTTTTCTTATGGGAAGTAATGAATAAGAAAGTTACTGCAAACGCTTTCCTTTCAGTCAGACAATGTTTTGATCTGAGATTCGTAATGCTAATGCTAGTGGCAATTAGAATTTCACATAATAAAATCAGCTCAACTGCACAGGTGCTTTGCTGCTCTGTATGGAGAATAAAAATATCTATGCAAAGTGATTGGTTTCCTATATATTTGCTGTTATATTTGGCCTAGTGACAATGTGTGAATTAGTGATAAGTCAACTTGATTAATTAAAGTAAAACTGCAAGTGAAAAAAATCTTGCAAATGAATGTAATGATTGTCTAATAGATTAGCATAAAGGAAGCCTTGATAGGATCCATCCTCATGTGACAAGTGAATATTTAATTTACTCCATGGATTTTCTGTCATCTTATTTGTTTCAAAATATGCATAAGGTGGACTGACCACAGCACGAATCACTGGGCAGGAAAAGCTCCAGGTCTCCTTATGTCACTACTATTAGCACCCATTGTTTTTTTTAGATTCACTTTATGTTCTTCTCAGTTTAAACCACACAATTTCCAATCAGTGTTGCTCCTGTGGTTTATCTAAAAACACAGTAAGAATCTTTAGGCAGCTTGATTTCACAGTACGGTTGGAGAGTCGTAAGGAAAATGAAGGCATCATTTACTAAACTTCCTGCCAATGTGCTGCAGTTTACGACCTCGTGGGCGGCGCGCTGCGCAGACCCGGCTTGGTGCCGCATTCCTTTTGCTCACCTGTCATCTGCGATGCATCCGCTGCAGACATTGATGGCATTTTTGCAAACAGCTCAATCTGAGGTCGCCGCTCCACGTGTTATGACTCGAATTTCAAATGTATCTCCAAGCACAATTTCCTTTCTATTCTAAAACGAATAACAATATGATGTGTCAGTTGCAGCTTGTAGTGCCAGCTCACTTAAACCATGATCCCTTTGTTATCAATGTTTTACTTTCCACAGCTTCTATATTTTTAAGTGAAGGCAGATATTTGCATTTGGAATCACTGAGTTATATATTTTAGTATAGACGGTGTCAGAATCTGCTGATTTCCATTCTAACTAAGCCCACAGGCAGCTGAATATTTCTCCTGTGCAGGGCTGTTAATCACTGAGACTGCCTGCTGTTTGGCATGAACGCTTCAGCCTTTCACTAAATAGAGCTGGCTGCCTCTGACAAATAATGTTATGTCCCCATCTTTTAAGCTATTTCCTTCTTGTTAACTCTACCATACTCTGAAATTAAATATAAGACATTTTATTTAGCCCTTTATTCCCCCCGTCCTTTAACGTATGAAGCATATAGGACTCTGACGGAAAGTAGCATTGATTTCTCCCCGTCAGCCATTTTCTCCGTAATGGTATCTGTTTCTCTGAGCTCTCAAGAACTGACTCACAACCAGCCCCAGTGACAAACTAATGAGGCAATTAGCACTGCTCCATGAAATAATGTGAATTTGAATTCACACAAAGCGACTGTGGAAATTGTAAAAGCGACGATCAGAGTTCTCTAAGACGTCCTAAAATATATATATATTTTTTTTTAGATTACTATTTTTGCGTAAAGTAAGCAGACAGCACACACTGAGCACATGCAAAGCTCTCAGTCACAGTAATTGTCTACTTGGGTGGAAGTCTTTTGCATGATGACTCATCCCCACCATCCCCACAATGCACTGGGGATGAATCTCAGACACACAGAGAGATGGATGCCTTTAAAAAGAAGCTCACTGGAAAATTACAACAGCTCTGGAGGGAAGGACAATCACGGCTGTGACTCAGTCAGTGCTGAATCTTACAGGAAGGAGTTGAGCTTCGAGGCCAACTCTTATTTTTGGCATGTTTTCTGGAAATACACTCCTGGTTCTAATCTTGGAACAATGGAAAACAGTCGCACAGATTTGCATTTTGCTCTGCCGGGTCGTAACGAGGTTGTTAGCTGAGCTTTAAAATGCAAAAAGAAGAAATGAGGAGTTGATCAAATTAATGGCATTTAAGCACTTGAGCAGGCTGTTCATCAACTGAGCAGAAGGTTAAGACTGTTACCCAAAACAAACAAGCAAAAAAAATTCTACATGGATTAGCTGAAAACATTCCTCTAGGAATGCAATTGTTTCCTTTAAATTGGTAGGAACATTGTGTTAATTTCTGTTTTTTTTTTTTTTTAATTGTCAAATAATAATAGATAAATCTAAAATATATCTCTTTGTTTAATAATTTGGTATTTTTCTTCTTGCCTCTGAAAAATAATTTCGATTGAATGAACAGCACTGTCCTGTTCAAAATGTGGCAATAAATCTTCTAAAGTAGCAACATGTATTTGTTTTTTCTTATTATCTGTAAATGGCCCTGGACGGCTTCCCAAGCTTTCTGCTAACTCATGCACATCAGGTATTCAGTAACACTTCCCTGTGTGCCCAGATGACCTCTGCATGTGGATTTTAGGCTCTCAGTTCATGTCTCGAAATGGAGTTCTGTTATCAATGTTCACTTTTCTTTTTGCCATACCTCCATCTATCCAGGTCCTTGTTTGCTGCAGCTTCACTTCTCTCTATTGTCATTTAATTTTTACCGTTTGGTTCTGCGAGGCACCGTTAAAATCGACATGTGATTTGGCCAAAATAATTCATTTTCTACTCTCTTCCCAGAGTTGCACAACCTACCTTTGCATCCAATTGTCATGCAAATTTTGAGCGAACTTTTAAAATACTGCGAGAAAGAAAAACAAAAAAAAGGGAATTAGATTCGTTTCCATCTACTGGTTTGGAGCGAATTAACCAGACTGCGTACAGCATAACTTTGTAAGATGTCTACACTAACCATGGTTTTCATAAACAAGATGTAGAGGATTCCAACTGACATGGACCTCACATCACATCTCGGAGAAATGAAGAGTCTTTCCCTCTGAGTCAGCGGTTTGCACTTTGAAATGCTTATGAGTTTTGTGCCTCTGGTAAGGCACAGATCCACCTGTGGATGAAAACGTTCACTACGTCAGAACTTATATAGCAAATGTGTTTCCACTTTCCCTTTAGCGCATTTACTCTTTTTCAGAAAAACCAGAGGCAACCTCACGCGAGCTCATAAGATTGAAGGAGTTATTTTGAATTTTTCTTTTTCCCATCAACCTTTTCTAACACGATATTTCAAAATGCACATCAGAGACGTTGGTGGAAACAAGCCAACAGTCTCTCTGTAACTCCATTCCGACCTACGAATTACACTCTGAGCAAGCTGACAAGATCACTTTGAGAACATCCTATTTAAAGCCAGGAAATTGCACTGACCAGGAAGTGACACTATATAGATAGGTGTAGATAGGAATTGCCGTGTAATATGGTTTGTCCTGAAAGTTCCTCAATCAGAAATAATCTGCATCTTACACAACTACATAAACATCTCTCCATCCATTTTTATTATTTTCTTACACCTGGTGAATTTATCTCTCTGCCCCTGATGTTCCTGATGTTAGGTCATTTGCTCACAAATCGATGTACATGTTGAAACGAGTCAGACGGTGTCTGTTTATACGTCTGATTTATCTCAGTGTCTGCATCACTGACGATGCTCTTTACTTTAATCCCATGGGGTCAACCGCTAACTGTCTTCTGGTCAACCACAACGCTGACACACATTTCCACCAGGAATGCTTCTGCATGCACCTGACTCACACCGACAGTTGCCATGGCAACCATCCCTGTCAAAGAGTTTGTGTGTGTAAATGATGCTGAGATGGCATTGAAGCCGCCTAATAGTTCAGAAGGCATTTTAAACAAGCACGCTCTTTATGTCCACTGTGTGGTTTTCAATCCTACTGTGGATATGTAATAACAAACAGTAAACTGTAAACATCTTGAAGGTGTAATAAAGTCACAATGCGGGGTTGGAAGTAGGAAATGGAAAAAAAAATACCACTTGGTCATGGTTTGATGTGAAACGAATGAAGCCTTTTAAAAGAACCGGAGTAGTTTTCAGAATATATTATTACCCCACGGCCCAAAGAAAGGGTCTGGTAGGAAGATATCACTATATTTCTTTTTTTAGCATAATAAAATTAATGTTAAAATCTTCTTCTGAGTTTAACACACTTACAGGGAAAAATGCTGTGAAATGATGACAGATTTATGGCTTATACTGGGTTTTAATCTCTCTCTCTCTCTTCTCTGGACGCAAAAAGAGAGAACCTGGATGTCTACATCGTTCAAATCCTTCAAAAAATGTGTTACAGTTCCATCTTTCCATGCAGTTTGTAGTGAACAAATTACAAAGTGCAATTCCTGTGGCAAAATTATTGACTATAGTTTAATTGCTGAAAGTCACACCTCACTGTCAGCCGCTCACAGAAACCTCAGCAGGCATAAAAAATACATCCTGCACTGTACTGCAAAGAACTATAAGCAAAAATATTTGGGGCTCTGTTGTTTACAGGGTAATTACCTTCTTTTAGTGCCAATTCAGTGTTTGTGAGGAAGGAAGTACCTTAGAGAGTCCAAACTAATTTACTGCATGTAGTTTGGGGCATTCGGGTTATGGCATCAAAAGATGTCTGAAATGGAAACAAGAGTCAGAGTGGAGGCAGAAAGAGTGAGAAACACCGAGAATCACGCAGGAGAAGAACATCCTCCTTCTCTACAGTCCACCATGAAGCATCTGATGCAACTCTGTGCAAGTCCAAAGATAATGAAAGTTGGAGTAAGATGATAATGACGAAGAAAAGGAAGGATGAAAGAAAGGAAGGAAGGAAAGATGCCGAGACAAGTGTACGTTAGCTGAACCACTTAGCTGATATTAAATTCAGTCCTGATGACTTCATCCTGGAGCACTTAGACTCAGAGGTTATTACATCATCAACCTGGAAATGGTCCCAGTGATGTCATCCTCGTGATGAAGGTTGATAGCAAAGTACAAAATCTGCACAGATTGTGCATTTAAAAAGGCCTGGTGTGAAGTTAAGTAGAATAGAGTGATCCTGAGAAATAATCCCAGGGCAATTGTCTATTTTATTTACTTTTACTCAAAGTTCCCAAAACCTACATGATTTTTTTACATTAATGAAGTCGTTGCATGCACGCAGGTATGCAGGCATTTATCTATCTGCATGAGGACACTCCAGTGACATCATGCTTTCTTTTAGTCCTACCCTTTGCAGCACAAACTCAGCCGTGATTAATATTTTACCCTTCAATAAGGGAGATTTTATTTATAGAGCACTTTCAGCTAACTGTACGGGCAAGCAAAGTGCTTTGCATAAAATAAAAACAAAACAAAAGAAGAAGAGTTATACTAGACTGAACATGAGGAGGAATACAGCATGGTAATTTTCAAACCTAAATAAATGCAGGGTTATTAAATACAGACTACATCTGATTCTAACAAATGCAACAAAAGTTCAATAATCTCAGCAATATGAGAACATAGTAACTTGAGCCTAATCTATGGTTTATTTATTTATTGATTGATTGATTGACTGGGGATTTGGGGGTTAAAACTGACATTGTGCTTGTCTCTTATGCAGGGAAGAGTTCCCAGTCTGGCATGATCAGTGGTCCCACTTAGTGCCAAGTCACATGTGAGGGGGCTGATGACTGGAGTTCAGTCAACCAGTCTGGTGGCACATTAGCTTCCTTCAGTCTCTCTTGACCCCCCCGTGGTCTGATCGCAGGGGCACATTGAGTTTCTCCTGCTTTCCCTTTCTGTACGTTTCCGAACCATTCAGTGCAATATGTCTATAGATGTCTGGAGACTTGGAGTCTTATTGGCTGTTTCTGGGTGCAGGTGCTGCATTGCGTGGATGTTGTGGACAGCTTATGTAAGCCTGCTGAGTCCTGGCCCATTTCGATCCAGTGGTCCTTGTTGTGTCTGATGTTGCTGTTGCCTTGTTTCTATTCATGTCCATGAACTAAGGCTGATCCTTGCCTTGGTAGGGGTGCAATGTGATCCCAATTTTTTTTTTAATTAAGAAGATCCCTTTTCGGTTTAAGTTTTGGTCCTGTAAATACAAAAATGTGAACACACACACTCACATGATTGTATTTCTACCCAGGCTTTTGGACCCATAAGGAGCAGTCAGCCCCCATTTGTTAGAAAAATAATCCTATCAGTGTACACAAAATACAAAACCACACACACAAATGCATGCCCACTTTTAACACCACAGGGAGTAAAGTAAAAAAAAAAAAAAAACTCAGACTCGTGTTTTGTTTTTTTTTGTCAGAACTTGCCATATTTTATATTAAGTTACACACATTTACATTTCAGCTCTCTTTGTGCTCACAGTAACAGGACCAAAACACCTACAGTAAACATTGTGTGACTTGCATCCGCACACTCACAAAGCTGTGTCACTGCAAACATCCTCTTCTGGAAAAAGACACATACAAACACACTCACACACATAAATGCCTCCGCAGATACTCCACAGTCCCCAGTGCGCTCAGTCTGTTCCAGTCAATCCGTAAACCACCTAATTTAGGCTCGTATTTCTCTCTCAGTCATGACATATGAAATAACACTTAGACTTAAACCGAGGTTTTGCAAATCAGCAAGAAAAAAATTTTATCGGTGTGATAAACCAAAAAAAAACAAAAACAACAACATACATCTTTTAAGAATGAAACATTGGCATTATAAAATGATCTTTAATAGTCCACCTTTGTACAGCACGGTCAGTCTTGGTTCTTTCTGGTATTCGTATGATGGTCTACTGGTTACTATTTATAAGAGGAAGAGCTACAGAGAGACATAGAATGAGCAGAACTAGATGTGGAAGAGAGGAAAGTGTAAAAGCAACATTTGAGACATTCTGCGCTGCAGCCATGGACAGTGAAAATCTGTTGAGGCCAGAATGATAATGCTGCATGTTTTCACTCAGTGGCAGTCTTTGGGATTGTTTTAAAGCTTCAACATCCCCCACCTTCTACAGATAACTGGTTTAATGAATGATTGCAACGTGACATCAGTTGAAATATGATCTCCTCTATATAAAAGCCCACTCCCTTTTTTTTTTAAATAACCCTTTACCTAACCCACTACATCCCCAGTTAATGTCCAATGAGAACTGGCCAGTGGGACGTCACATCCCGCCAGTCTTCAATTCATCACTTTCAAGGTTGTACCAGTTCAGCTATGGGTAACAAAATCGACAAAACCTCAGCTGTATTATTCCTCCGACATGGTGTGCCATTTGGCAATCTGGCGACGCGGGTGGTCGCAGATCTCTCTCCAGTGCTCACCGGCCGTTCCCGCTGCCGACGTGCCCAGCACCAGGCGGCCGATAACGGTGTTGGGGTTGCGTGAGGAGCCATGGTCTGAGTCCATCAGGAGGAGCTCTACGCTGGTGTCCCTCAGGCCCTCTTCAGAGGGCAGATCAAACACAAAGAGCTCGTTGAAGACCGGGTTGGGAGAGCATTTCTTCACGTGGGTCTTCTTCTTGCATATGCGCTTCTTTCCTTGGTACATGTTCACTTTGACGTATGGATCTGGAGAAAAAGGAGGAAGAGAGCCGTTAATGAATTGCGAAAGAAGCAAGAACAGCAGTGGAAAATATCCGTCTCTGCAGCAGCTCACTACTGGCCTGTTGTTCCCCAGCCAGATCAATAAAACAATAAAGTGGAAGTGACGGATGTTAGTGTTGATGTCTGCATAACACATACACACACATATATTGTGTGTATATATGTATATACATATACACTAGGTGCTCAAAATAACATCCTGATCAGGTTCCTTTGGTGCTCTGGGGGTTTCATTAAAGCAGCTGTCAGCATGCCAGAATGAGTTTGGTTCAATATGTTCATAGGTCAAAGAAAGTCTTCCTGCAGGTATCCTGTTAATAACGAGATGCTAAGATGAAAAAGTCTACATACCAGTAGGACCGTTGTTTTCAGTCTTGGGAAGATGCCGAGCTTTCAGGACCACCACAGTCAGAGTGTTGGTGGTGGACTGGTAGCACAGAGACAGCAGCAGTTCTCCTCGACCCAAAGACTTCTTTATGTAGGGATTGGGAATGATTAAAAAAAAAAAAAATCAAAGATGGGGATGGAAAAGATGGAAGGAAAGAAAATGAAGAGAGGAGATAGAGGACAGGAGAGTTTTGGTTAGTACGTTCAAGCAAGACTTTAACAACAATTTGAAAACCAAAGCCAGGCAAAATATGTTTAATTCACACTGGAAATTAAACAATCCATTTATCTTCACATTCATGTCTGATTTAGACACTGTAGTGCATAACACTATGACCACCTGATAGTGTGTCAGTTTCCCTTTTGACCCACTGAACAACAGTCTCCATCAGACCTCTGAAGTTGTGTTGTAACATTTTTCTTTAGAGCTGTGAGGCTGTGCCCATAAACTACAAACTGCAGTGCAGTCTGAAACCTTTCTACCAAAATGATCAACCCACTGATGAGTCCTATGATAAACGGAGACTTGGTGTCGCATCACCTGCCTGTGGTCATAAATGTATTATCCATTTGTGTTTATTCAATGAAGGAGATACCTAATGTATTAACGAAGCAAAAGTATTAAAAGTTAAAGACGGAGATATGAGTCTTCTTAGCTTTCTAGTGAAAATCCAAAATATATTTGTGCTTTTTGTGCTTGTTTTGCAAAGGCATGCCAGTTGATTATCCAGTAAATCCATTATTTGCCACTTGTACATTTTTATGAAATAATTGTTGACTAGTTTTTATTGCATGCAGTAATCATTTGGTTTGTAGGTCATAAAAACCTATTTGAGCTACCACTCTTAGTTGTTCCACAGTTACGTCCTAAACAAACTCATTCCCATATCTGGCCTTGGTAAATAAGATGCAATAATTATTTTTTGTCAGTTTTGATTCCCTAGAAATACTGATGACTACACAGCCCCCCTGATAGTTAGCTTACCATCAGAAACATTAACAAATACTGTAATCTGGTTGGCGGGTAGGAATCCATCTTAGTGTTAGTAATTTAGAGTTTTTTCTGCAAACTGTAAATATTGGTAACTTATAGCTAATGCACACGTATACAAATTCAATAACCAATAAGTAAACCAGTGCTGTTGATTGGTTTTCACTGCAGACAACCGAGTAGAGGTAAAAGACACATTTATTATCGATTATGTGGTACATCAGATCTTAATAACAAGTCCTACTGATGAATCCCTCATGTTTTTATTTGCAGGGCGTTTCTTTCCCTTCCTCTCCACACACACACACACGCATACACACACACACACAAACACAAACACACACACGCGCGCACATGCACATCTTCATCCACACCCTGTAGACAAGGCGCCTTGGCTGCTGCCATCACACCTAACCGGATTTCCAACCCCTGAACATAGTTGCCATGGAAATGAAAAATTTAACAAAGACAACTTCTATCTCTGACATAAAATTTAGATGCCAAAACATGTTTGCTTTCATCTGGGTAACTAAAATGAACGTAAAAAACAAATGTTTGTTGTTCCGGGTCTACCTTCATCATCTAAAGGCGATTCTGCTCACTGCATGCTGCCTTGACTCGTTGCACTAATGTGTGCTCCCGTCCACCCACACAAAGCAGAAAGACAAAATACCTCCCACACAATGAGAATCCTCACACTGCCTCCAAACAGCCGCACTCCATCAGCTATAGCGTGTTGATTAAAAACGCTGGAAGTAAAAACCTGCTTATGGCAACTCTGCATTGATTAGCTGCACTGCTGTGCACCCACGCCCAGTCACATGAAGCAACGGGACACATGAGCCCCACAGACAAAGAGCCACCACCCTCCTAGCAAAGAAACACCTCCTGTCTTACAGAACATCATGTAAGGAACTCCTGTCATGCCAAATTTGTGTAGATTTGCTGTGTGATGAGCTACTGAAATCACACAATTGTTTGGCTGCATGCATTGTCTTTTGTGCAGCAGATTTGTAGAGCAATTTTTCTCATCTTAGAAACAGACCATTAAGATAAGCACAAAACAAAGATCTTTTGTGAAACACTAATGGGGAACATCAATGAAAACAAGGATTAAGTTTATTAATATTCTGTTGATGGTGAAAAATATGAAGTGAGATCGGCTGAAGGTGGATATAAAAATCAATCCTCAGATTCTGACCTCTATTTTTCAGCACTTTTAAGATTTCAAGATCATATTTAAGTAACATTATTATCCTAGAAAAGAACTCCCTTAAGAGTGCAAAAATTGCACCAAACATATAGTTGGGATTAGAGTTATATGATAATTCAATGCTCATTTGCACTAAACAATGTTATATTTCCATCGTTGGTCAAAAATGTAAATTATTACCATCGTTCTGTCCGGGGCATCATGAATGAGAACGAAAATATATTTTACTCAGGCATATTTCCTCTCATAGTCACCGCAGAGCCACAGCTCCTTAAGTGAACTCGGCAAAATTTATGAGATATCTTTATAGGAAAAATTCAATACACAGGAAATGAGATGTTATTTCAATGTAGTCCTCTCGGATGCCAGGAAAAGGCAGAAACAGAATCCAATAATCGGCTCTCCAGAGATTTATAATGAGCTCGATACACTACAGAGAAAATAATAATGTGAAAAATACATTATTTTTGTTCCCACTCTGACAGTCCAGTATTAGTGTCCTAATTATATTGTTCTGTTAGGATGTTAGCATAACTAGGCACATGACTATGTATTCAAAGGCATGGCAGACATTTTGTGGGGAAAAACGGCAGCAATGAGTCTTTAAAGTAACACACTTGAATGTCCTTAAGAAATCAGTGTAGAAATCAGGTGAATTTGCACAAAAAGAAGCAAAAAAAAACAGAAAAACCTAAAGAAGAAAACTCTATAGCATTTTAATTTGTCTGAACTGAATGCAGCACGTCCCTCAGCAGCAGTATCAGGTTTCAGATCCATACCTGGGATGTTGCAATAGATCTGTTCAGTCTCTACGGGGAGATAAGCCTCCTGCTCTGCCTTTACCGCTGACTTGATTTAACGTTAACTCTTTGCTACCACAGACAAGACACTGACAATGGAAATCCTACAAAGTATTTGAATTAAGTAAAATGCCACTTTTGCTGCATACTTCTAATTCAGGATAAAGGTTGATAGTATACTGCATTAGAAAAGCTTTGGAGGAATCATTATTGGATCATTTGCCCTATAATATGCACCTGTGCAAATCTTTATTTTAATGAATGAGAAATAACTTAAAGAGTGTCTGTGTAGTTTTTAAATATGATTGTAGGGAAATCTATCTGGTTTGAGTTCTCTATTTTCCACCAAGCTGCTTTGCTGCTTCAAAAAAGGCTTTTTATGATGAATCGATAAATTTAGATTGCATTATCTAACTAATGATTTAAAAAAAAAACTTAAATGATGTTCATATCTATTGTCCTAAATGCTTTAGTGCTGTTCAGGTCTCAGACCTGAGTGGAGTGGGAGGTGGTTGGGTGGGGGTTGGTCTGCAGCATATGTCAGCAGTCAGCAGGCCGGAGAGGAGACGAACCCTGCAGAGACTGTCGGTCTCTGTCAGTAACAAACAACCAACCACAGATAAACTCTCACCTAAGGGGGGATAACAATGAACGGAAAGCATCCATGACATTTCTTCAGATAAAAACTAGAAGATGAACTGAAGAAGACCATCCAAGTCTGCAGCTATTTCTACATTTGCAGGTTCCCTCCCTACAGACTAAAGCTTTTAATGTTAAATGTAAATATCCATTAAGTATGGATGAGTAGCTGTTTGTCTTGACACAGCGTTGTATTGTGATGGACCGCCGATGAGTCCAGGGTGTCCTCCGCCCCTCGCTCCCTGACTACACCCCACCCTATATAAGGCTCACGTATAGATGCATAAAATATGTTCCACATCTTACCTTTACATTCCTCTTGATAATCTCTCTGCTCATTAGGACACGCCCCTCCGACAAGTCGATTCCAGACAAAGGTACGAGGGTCTCTCCAATGACCTCGTCTCGAGAGAACCGGTCAAAGCTCAGCACCATGAAGTGAAGGGCCAGCTCGGACACTCGGGCCAGTGGGATCCCGTAGAAGCTGAAGGTCTCATCGAAGGCCGGGTCCAGAGTCTTCCGAAGGACTCTTGTCTTCACCCTGTGCTTCTTCTCCGGCAGCAGGGTCAGCTTGATGTAGGGGTCAGACGTCAGTGACTGCTCATCGGTTGGAGTCAGACCATGGGCCTCCTGGGAGAAAACGTGAAGACATTAAAATAAGATTTTAGAGTGAAAACACTCAGAAAGTTCCCCTGAGTAAATATAAATGTGTGTTACCTTGATGTGAACAATGAATGCCTTCCTCTCTGCCTGGTACTCAAGAGAGAAGTGGAGGGTCCCCAGACCGCCCTCCTTTTCGTCCCCCTGAGGCCTGTCAACAGCCGGGGTGGGTGCCTGGCTCGACAGGGCGCTGGATGGGGAAGGTGGGTCGCGCCGTTCCATCGCACCGGGTTGAGTGAACCCTGTTTGTGGGGAGGGGAGCTCCAGGTCTGGGGAGCTGCGCACCGTCTGGTGGTGGTGGTGAAAAGGTTTGGTGGTAAAGTTTCCGTTCAGATCCCGCTTCTCAAGATCGAGGTGCAGGGCTGATCTGGAGCCATTTGGAGTCGTGGCGGGTCTACCAGTGCCGGGGCTCATCGGCGTAGTTTGGCAGTTTCCATTGACATCTGTTTTAGCGGCGTCGTTAGCTGTTGAGGTTGTGGCTGCCGCAAACTTCTTTTTGCCGCTCAGGCTCTCTGGGTAGATGTCGACGCCTTTGAGCATGTGCACAAACTTGTAAGGGGGAGTCTTCTGGGACTTGTTGGTGTTTTTGCGCTGGCAACAGATCCAGGCGAAGGCTGATGCAGTGAAGACAAGGCCGAAAACACTCACCACAGCAACACCCACAGGCACTGCCACTGTGGAGGAGGTTGGAGGAAGGCAGAGGAAGAAAAAAGGGAAGAAAATGGAAAAAAGGGTAAGATTTAATAAGAAAACACACATTGCAACAAAGCAGCATTTGCAACACAAGCCACTGTGATCGTGCTGTTGCACTGAAGCAACTGAATACATTGTTCTTCTTCTGACACACCCTGCAGCCTGGAGTCAAATGAGGACAAAAACAATGCAATCTGTTCAACCAAGTGTTGTTTTCGTATTCCAGATTTGCCGATAATATATGAACAGGAACAGCCAGAATCATAAATGGAGGACCTGTAACTCCAGAGACGCCAAAATAAAGAGAACGGTTGCTCAGAGACAGGTGTGGATTTCAACAGATGGGAAGGTCGTTTTACCCCACTGCCATTTTGTATTTTTGTTCGTTTGTTCGTGTCAACATTTTCATGTATGAGACAGAGTAGCCTGACATTTGACATGAGAAATTTATTTGACTTTTTTTGCACAGCTTTTTATTGCTTTCTGAGAATGAATGGATCTCAGTTGGATTCATAAAATAGCTAAAGAAGATTTCACAATATGATATTTGGAAATGATTATAGTCATTTATCTTCTTTCCTCTCAAAAGCAGGGATAATTTTGACCAAATGCTACAGGGCGAGGTGTTACCACAGTTACAACCACAGTGGATGTCATTTCTCTCAAAAGCCCCTGTGTCTCACATGGTGTCGCTGCGGTGACGATACAGGGGTATTTGTCACTGTGTGCTTTCTTTGTTTTGTGCCGCTGAGCTCTGTCTCACAGGCTATCGCCCTCTCATGCAGCCACATTTAATGGGTTGATTTCAAAAGAGGAAATGCAGTCCATTTCCCACAATTAGGAGGGCGACCCAGTGGAAAAGCACTCAGATTAACCCATCTAAAAAGAGAGATCGGATCGAGGCGCGGGGGTGGTGACCAATCACTCATGCGCTTCTCTTTTTCATCTGGTTAAAGCTAATGTGTTAGATCATTTATTCAGGTTTTTTTTTCACACATAATAGTCGCCACGGCATGGTTAATGTGATATTAATGTGACAGTGCGGCTCAAACGAAATGATGACAATCAACAGCTTTTCATTCTACATTATACCTGTATTAAAAGACTGTCTGCTGCCCTTCTGTACATATAGAAGGGCACCAATATATATATATATATATATATATATATATATATATATATATATATATATGGGATCAAATCATTTTTAAAATCATAGCACTTGTACAAAATGTTTTCTGCTCTTTAGCTGATTAATATTTTAGTCTGTAATCCTGTGTGGGATGTTTTTCGAGGCTGCGATGACAGACAGATGGACGAAACACCGGGAGGGCTGTAATGCATGAGGACATGAAAAATATAAATAAATAAAACAAGCTGTAATTTTACTTCTACTAGGAACACTCTTAATCTGTTCATTTCATAAAACTGACACTTTTATTATTTTTTTTATTTTTTTACTTTGATTGGATGACAAGTAAATGTACACTTGTATTAATAGTGTTTGAAACATAACGACTATTTATTAGTTTACCAAGGACCATAGACAGCACTTTAAAAAATGGATGTTTGTAGTTTTCTTTTAACATCGATTTATTTTAGAAAATGTATTTTCATTCATTTTTACATACTCACTTGTAGTCTAACTCAATAAAACATCTCAGTTCAAAATTAAAGATTAGCAAATTAGCTTTCAGTGCTTAAATATGACGAAGTTTCAGGATGGGATTAACGTGTTAACTATTATTTAAAAAAAAAGGAAAGAGCGAATTCCCCATCATCAGGACTCACCGGGCTGCGCTTCGTCCTCCAGCATTGGAGCCATTGTCGCTGTCCAAGGTGCTGAAAGCCTCGGTCCGTTTCCACACCAGACGCTCCTTTTTTCCCTTCACAGCGAGATCGATCTCCTGATGGGTTCGGGGGTAAAACTCGTTCTGACTAGGTTTAATAATATAAAGGCTGATTATAAAGCTTCAATAATGTAACATATATTCTTGTTTTTGTTGTTTTTTTTTTCTTCCCAGGAGAAGGATGCTCTGTTCGCTCCGCTGCTGCTGCTGTTACTCTTTGATGCGTGAGAGCGTCTGAGAGGCGGCAACATCTCTCTCTCTCTCTCTCTCTCTCCTTCCATCTTGCTCCTTTTCTGGGTCTCTCTCCCATCTTCTGGTCCCATGCTCCCTCCCCCCTCCCATTCCGGGCCAACGCTGAGCTCATCAGTGCTGACGCAGTGGTGACGGAGGCTGGCTGCGAAATCAGAACCCCCGGTGAAAAGGCACAAAGAGCCTGCCAATGGCGCCTGATTGATTTTTAGGAAATGAGAGCTGAAAACCTGCTTCAGCTTCCTTAGCTCTCTGTATGTTTGCTTGTCTGTTTTGCTTTGATAGGACGGAAATAAGACGTTTCCTGGTATCTGTATAGTTTATCTCGATTTATATAGTGTGGAAGCTAAACATCCAACTTTATTTTATACAGGACAAACACTAATTTACTCATTTTTTACTTCTAAATTGGTATTTTACCTGCCACATGCAAATATGAGCACATTTCTCCCATTTTAACTTAATTTCACTAGCTTCTCTTACAGTTTAGGATTTATTTTCAAGTTATTTTTATAATACCTCTTCTTACCTTCCTACCTGTCTGAGCCGTGGCACCATTACATCACTGTTTGTTTTCAAATCACAGCTTAAATCTAATTTCTTTGCGCTGTCTTTTAACACCACATATAGCGATTTTATTGTGTGCCTTCTTTTTAACTTTTCAGCTGGTTTTAAAGTATTTTGTATTTTAGTATTCCATATGTTTCCTTGTAATGCCATTTGTAATAATGTCTTTTCTGTACCTTTCATCTTTTTAACATAAAGTGCTTTGGAAATAAAGCTGAACAGGACTGGTAAGTGTATTTAAATCATTGTGTAAAATTGTATTCTTTCTGGTTGAAAGGACAGTTTGTATCCCGTGTGAATAGCCGTTTAGTTGTTTTCTACTTGTATTACCCTTGAAAACATATTTCATACCCAAGTCCTGAAGCCATGATGTACAGTTGATCTTGGAGTATGAATATAATAATATTAAATTCAGTTAAAACTCTGTTCCCATTTAGTTTGCTTTTGATTCCTGTTTGGGTGTGTTGATTCTTATGAAATATGACAAATGAAAATGCAGATGTTCTATTCAGCAAAAGGGTGAAATGAAAGGCATAAAATTTGCAAAAAATAAAATACATTCAGAGAAGAAACAACACATATATTTTTCTCCATTATTTTATTACTTCTAATTCTAAGTCACTGTTAATATTCCTGTTAGCTGAGTACAATCCCTGCTGCAGACAATACAAACACTAGCAGTTCAAAATGTAATTTGATGAAATATTGCCATCTGGTGTCCACAGAAAGAAATATAGGAATGTTGACACAGGTTGCATTCTCAATAGTTGAAGGGGAAAAAAATCAAGCTAAACATCTAGTTTTGACATTATAACGACTGCTCTTTTTAGCCATCAAAGGTAAACCTAACCATGTAACTTGTAGTCCTGGCATGGATGTGTGTTCCTGCTGGAAATCCGTACATGTTTTAAATGAAACTGAAACACTAGATCACATGTAAACTGTGACCACAAAGTCAGAGAGCTGTAAAACTCGTATCATCTTAGCTTTCCTTCAGTCGCCATTCAAGTATCCAGGAGGTAAGATCAAATGCTATAGGAAATACTGAAAAGTTTTTATTCAACTCCTGTAATTCATTCTGATATTTAATCTCTCTTTAGGCTTTCAGAACGTTTGTGCAAAGCAACTATGGCAAAATTTGAAACCAGAGGACAGACTGCAGGGAGGCTCCCCAACCACTTGGTCTTATTTGTCTCTTTACTGGTTTTGTGTTACTCAAGGAATTCACTGGCTTGGGACATTAATCTTGTAAATTTAATTTTACTTTACTTTTACTCACCAAAACTGAATACTCAAATCTGTACTTTGACTTTGTAAATTAGATTAGATGCAGATGTGTTACTTTCTCTCTGGCAAATTTTAGGACAAGTTCAAGGACAAATTTGAAGCAACTTTGAAAGAAAGTGTTATGTTTGAGGTGGGTCTAATGATACAGAAATGAAAGATTCTGAACATTACTTTAACTTTAAACAGTAGTCTTTGTTTTCAAAATTGTATTTTTTTCCAGAAAGACGAACAGATTATATATGAGACTATCTCCATGCTTTTAGAGGAAGCAAGATCTGTAACTAACCACAAGCAACTGGTAAATATATATATTTAAATTTATATTTGTGAAAGATTACTTTAAGAAAATTTAGAGGCAATATCAACGTTAGTCGATCAATTGTCATTTTCACATTCTTTATTTGCAAAATTTCAGACAAAATTCAAGCAGATTTTGGAGGATCTGGTAAATGAAACTGACAGACAGATGGTGGGTCAGACATATGAAAGTATTAACTAAAAATAGAGAAGTATGAATTGTACCAACATTTCCCCCCCCCCCTCTTTTCTCACAGATAAAGGAGAAGAACCGCATTACACCCATGATAGAGGAACTCAATTCTAAAATTGACGAGCTCTATCCAAAAGTGCAGCGACTGAGAAGTTTGTCCAACGGTGATCCATCGGTGGAAAAGCTGGTAGAGGAAAATATTAAGAAATGCAGGACCTTCCTAACCCTGAAGAGTAAATTACTCACTGGAGATGCAAAGAATGTTGAAAAACATTTTCTGAAAATGTTAAGATCTCTACCTGAGCATAAAGATGAACTTTAACACTTTGAGTCATCCTTTTTGAGCTGTGATAAAAGCTTC
>NW_015112897.1:91904-93181 GCF_001443285.1 Poecilia latipinna
CTGAGGCAAAAAAATAATCTTTAAACCTTTGATTAATCCTTTTTTAGTTTTTAAAAAACTTTTTTTTTTTTTTTTTTTTTTTTTAATCAACTGGTTCCTTTGAATTTTGTTAAGTGACTTCAAATGTGTTTAATTTTTAGCTCAATATATTTTGGCCTCATGCTTTCTTTCATTGCAGCCTAACCTGATCCAATGAAAATAATACATCTAGCTCTACTAAAGCTACTAAATTCAATGTCTGTTCTCTTTGGGAGTCAGTTATCTCTGATTCCGCATCCTTTTGCCACCATTATAAATGCACATTAAAAAGATTTTAGTTTTTTAAATACCTGCCTTCTCATGTATAGTGCTTCACGTCTAAGAGAAGTTATAAATGTTTTGTTGCTTCTTTTCGTCTTCTATCTTGATTCAGGCTCAAACTGTGCAAGTCTTTGGCAAATTCTTTTTTAACCTGTTCTTTTTTTGGTGCACTTCTCCATCTGATCTGCATCAATTGTGTCAGCTGATGAGAATTAATTGATGTACAGTGGTGCACCTGATGTGCTTCTCCTGCAGGTGTTTAAGTTCAGTGTGGTTTTTGAATTGTGTAGAGTGTGCTCATAGTCTGCATGCTTGTGACTGTTTAGCGAAGGGCAGCTTTAATCTACATTTGTTCTGGACAGACAAAGTATAATCTCGTTCCATGTCAGCGAAATGGCTACAGCTGGCTTTAGGGTTAGAATTGGGAACTGAGTTATCCATGAAATACCCTACATGCCTCATAAAGAAAGAAACAAAACAAACAAAGGTGAAACAACATTTACAAGGCAGATGTTTTTTTTTTGTTGTTTTTTTTTTGCTGATTTTTGCGATTGTAACCACTTTTGAAGAATTCAGTGATTATTTTTCTTCTACATTCTGCTTTTAATGTAAATATCAGTATAAATTTCCCAGAAAAAATAAAAATAAAAACTGACCACACCCAAAGTAGGCGTGGAAGTGTGTCACACAAACATCGTCCAAGATTTTATCCAATCAGTGTGGAGACACGCTTAGAGAAGTTGTGATGGGTTGCTGTTAGGAGAACAAAAAGCCTTTTGTGGAGACTTTTTGACATTTCTGTTGCCACCTGCCAAGAAGCTTTATCTGGTAAGAAAACATATTTATAAAATCGGTTGATTTTAATATGGCATTCATTTGTTTAACGGAAAATGTAAAATATAAGTGGAAAATTTTGACTAACTTCTAATTAAAGAATATATTGTCTGTCTCTCTCTCTTTAAATATATATATATATA
>NW_015112897.1:96352-108084 GCF_001443285.1 Poecilia latipinna
ATATATATATATATATATATATATATACTGTGTTAGAGGGTTAATCAAAGCAAGCATGGCAGAAGCAGCCTTTACCAGAAGACCAGAAGCATCAATTATCCAAAAAACTAAAAGGCTTTGTTTCATTTTCACTCTGCTGAGTTTGCTCTGCCCTGCAAGGTCATGGGGAGACAAAAAGGAGCTGGTAAGTGTTTTCTCAATTTTATATTTGCACAATTAGACAATTGTACTTTTTAATTAGTCATGTTGACAGTCAATTTTTCACATGCACTTTATTTTAAATTGCCTTTTGCCTTTACTTGTAAATGTTCACTCTGGATTTGCAGAGACAGATCAAAGAAAACATTCAGAAGCTACAACAAGATGCACAAAGAAAAAGCGTAAGCATAACACGGCCAACAATAACTTCCCTACTTCATTTGTTGCTGAATATGTTATTGACTGGAATGCAGCAAGCTAACATTTGTTTTCTCCTCAGGTTAATAACATGCTAGACCTTGCCTTCATTCCAGATCTCCTTGAGAGCCTCCCACATTTAATGGATTCTATGATCGAAGGGACTAAAACAATACTGCCGGATTTTCATCCCCTGCCTGAATTAATTGACTACTTCAACGAATATCTGCAGAAAACCCAGATTTTCATTAAGGAAAGGCTTGAAAATCAAAAGCTAAAAATCATGGACTACGCAGATAAAATAAAGCAACTTGAGATGCTAATAAGAAACCTAGAGGACGAAAACGCTGATCTGTAACAATCATGTTTTAGTCTGTGCTAATGAAACAACAGTTTGTACCGAAGTGATTTCAGTGTTTTTGAATTGAGATAAGTAAACAAGAAAACAAATTTCAAAGTCATTCAACTGCTGTCCGAATCAGTTAACTAAATAGCAGCTGCACATTGCAAATCAAATGCTAAATATCTGCTAGAAAATGAATCTTCAGAAATAAGAGTTTTTTTCTAATGTCAATGGTCAAATTGAAAATATTGTCTGATGTGCTCCATTAAAATGTTATCTAATTGTTGTGTAACAACATGGATATAATAAGGATCTGGTGCCATTTATTTCCCCCGTTTCCATGATGTCTGCATAGAGAAGTAAATGTGATGGAACACAATGGCTTATTCTTAGATTAAAGAAGACTTTAGAGGACTTGGGGGGAAATAGACATTACTTTATTATATGCCATCATATGCCACCTGGAGAGACATAGCAAAATATTCATTACCAGAGCACCGATTAGACATTGGGTGTATACATTTCATATTTATTTTGTTGTGTTTATCAATGCAAACTTGCAGTAAGAGGCTGAAACAAGCAGTGACAAGTTTACTGATTGTCTCGAGAGCTTAGTCTGCCACAAATCTTTTCACATTTTTAAAAGTTTTTCAGTTGAAAGATTTCCTCCTATGTTCACCAATTGTCAAAATAACTGTATTATGTTGCTATCACGTCCGTTATGTGACGTAGCACAGCAGCCATGCAGGTTACTTACAAATCAACACAGTTATATTAACACTCTATAAACTGCATTAAAGAATAGAGGATGTAATCCTGTAACTTGCAGAACTGACACTAGTGCTGCGTTTTAACATTTCCTCTTTCAGTCACGATGCATCTCACTCTATAGGCTGTAAATAAACTCTATTCTGTCATGCTGCATTTTGACAATCATGGTGGAGCTAAATTGTTCTACTGTATCTCTCATAAATACAGGTTATGTCACAATGTCTCAGTAACATATTATACCTGGAGTGACCCACAAGGAAATGTTGAATGTGCAGTGTATAGATGATGCTTGTAGATATGTGAGTCACACACACGCACACACCCCAACGTACACGCGCACACACACACGCACATTTTTGGGGGTGGTGTCTCCAAAAGCACATAAACGCACTCTGTGTTGTGCCATCCCTTCCACTGTCCGATGACTTGTCTTCTCACTCACATCTGAGGTAGGTTCAGACAATATTCCTACAAATAAACCCTGCGCTCAACAATAATTTGATCATTTATTTAACTATTGATATATATTTTTTTGTCAGAACAAGAATGGCAAAAGTAACCAGAGTCAAAATCGAAAGAGCAGCTGGTATCAGAACCACAAAATGCCTGTTTCTCCTTTTCATTTTGCTGGGTCTGGTCTCCCTCACAAAAGCTGCCTTCAGCAAGAAAAAGCTGGTAAATAAATGTGTGTATGTGTGTGTGTTTATGTGTGGAGGGAGTTGGGGGGGGGAGTGTTCAGGTGAGTTTAACCAGGTGTATTTTTACTATGGTTTTTCAGATTGAGTTAAAGGAAATGTATCAGAGGACAAAAGAAAATTATCAGAGAAAAAAGGTGAGTGTTCTGTGGTGTTTAGAAAAATGTCACTAATAATCTTTAGTTAGCTTGAATAAACAAACATGGTAAATAATCAAATTCAAAGGCTGTGCTGTTTTTAAAAAAATATGGGGTTCACTTTCATGCATTATGAATATTTGTCTCGTTGAATCCTTTCTAGTTCAAATGCTAAAGTGAGACCCTTTTTTTGTTTGCTCATTACACTTGAGCAGTTCAATAACAGTGAGGAGGGATTACATGAAATTATGAAATTGACAGAGATTCCAAAGGTTTACCATTCATTCATACTAATATTTTAAAAATGATTCACCCAGGACCACTGCTGCTTCAAAAATTCAGTTTTCAGAAGCGTATGATACAAATCCAATTAAGTAGTCTGAATATATTTTAATTCTCACTAAGAGAGCTTCATACAAATTGTGATTTATTTTTTCTTTCCTCCTCAGAGTGCCTGGATGACAACAACACGCAATGTTTCAGACACGATAGGAGAATATGCAAAGATAACTGATGTATTGACACCGCTGGTAAGAGAATATGAGAAACTATTTAAAGACAGTTCTCCACTAAATGAAGTTTTCGAGATGGCAAGAGATTTCGTCGACAAAAGCCTGGCTCTTTCAGACAAAAAGGAAGAGGAGTTGAGAGTCCGTACAGAGAAGCTTGAGGAGACATTGAGACAAATAGAGAAGTTAATCAATTTCCATGAACAGCAGCAGGCTGAACTCTGATCAAATGTATTGTCTGTGGTTAGAAAACTTTGCCTTCCTTTTTTAAATTTCTCTAAGTGAATGTGCAGCTTCAAGATTATTAAATTAATTTCACTGGTCAAGATTGAAATTCACAATCTCATGTTTTAAATAATTATGGTTTATGAAGAAAATGCAAATGTTCAGCACTGATGATCATCTGACATTTTAATTTACTTTTTTTTTTGCATTTAGAACTGAGAAAGACAGCAAACAAATCTGAAAGTTGGTCTTTTAGATTCAGAGGGGTGTCATGTATTTCCCAGACACATAGATAGCAAAATCCAGTAACTATGTTAGCTTCAGTTGTTATAAAAATGCTGTATATAAAAAACTACTTAAAATAAATTTTTCTTTGCAATTTGAAGTCTTGAAATTAGCCTCTGTACCTTTAAGAATCTTCTACCTTTCCAGCTCCCACACGGAACCTTAACACATAGGTTTATAGTCATTCATCACAGAGCAAGATTAATACTGATCATTGCCTTTTTTTTGTGTGAGAAAATTTAAGGTACACCACACATCTTCAGTGAATTTAGAAAACATGAATTGGTTGCAGAGTTTTCAAATTTACTCTACATTCAATGTGCCAGTAGTGTCAATCACACATATTTTTAAACCATCAAGAGGCATTTCGTCAAAAATGGTCAAGGTTATTTAAATTATTTAAAACCTGCAATATGTGACCATATTTGTGTGTTCGTAAGATGTTGCGATAAATAAATATGTAACCAAAAGGTTATAATGTCAACTAATCTATAGAGCTAAGGGAAATTGTTAATCACAAACATATAGCTTTGCTTTCAAATAGGTCTAAAATCACAGAAAACATTTTGTGTTTGAAAGAAGGCAATTTCATTAAAATACTGCAGAAATATAGAGAATAATTCTCAAGACTGAAGATGATGTCAGCACAGTAAAAATGATGTACATTTCCAGACACAGAACCACTCTATATTACGTACGCTCTATCACACTACTACAATGTTCTGTTCCGATTAAAAGCAGTTGACATATTACATAGACATAACGAGAATTTATGGTACAAAATATGTTTTATTTCTTCACATTCTAAATATGTTTTAGATACTCCGACATGGTAAGAAACTACTTAATATTAGCTTTAAAAATGTTGATAATTTGAATCTGTTATCATTTATCAGAAAGTAAGCATCTATAACAATATATTTACGTCAGCAGCAGATCGGCTCTCCATCACCTGCACCAGTTTTTGTTTCACAATTGTCACGTTGTTTTTGTAAATTACAGGCTTTAGTTTTGGTAAATCACTCAATGACATGAAACCACATAACCACAGAAAAAGACTTTTACAGGTTTTGTTGCAGTTGTATTTCAAGGTACTTCCCAACATGTTCTTGTAAGCTTGACTTACTCCCTTGATTGTTTTATGCCATTTGTGTCATGTGTAAAGTTTGCAACATTTGGAAAGTTCACATTATCTTTTGCAAAATGCCAAAGTATTAAAAACATACCAATAACAGGGGGAAAACCTGATAGATGTATCAAAGATTGGCACTCCTTTCCAGCCAAACAGGATACCCTCGGTTATACTGTGTGATAAAGAACATAAGAGATTTGATGATGATGATAATTTTATAATGTCACATCATTTGATTGTGTTTTAAGATTATATTACGTCATTTTATTTCAGAAGGTAAAATTATCCACTTTGCTTGAGAAAACCTCTCTTCAAGGGCATAGCTGAGTTTGTACAACCATTTTGTTATTTTCAAAGCAACACTGCCATCTACTGGTTGTTGTAACAAGTGAGTGCTCATTTCTCTACTTCTGAAGTCTTAGCATTGTTTTATGTACTTCTCGCCCGGAGTTAAAAAAATGCCTTGTGTCTGTACATTATCAGAAATTGCGTCACCACAACATAAATGTACTGAAAATAAATATTGGATCTTTTTTATTATTATTTCTCAATATCAAATCTTTTTTTAAACATGGATCACAAATAATAACTTGACGCAATATTGAAAATGAAAGGTGACTGGTGAGTGACGTCATTGTTGGTGTTTGCATAACAATATCATCACATGCCACAGTCAAAGTTTATAGCAGAAATGAAAGAAAATCTGCTGAGGCATCGTTCATTTCTCTGTGTTCGCCTTTAACAGCTCCTCTTCTCAAACGGCAGGTAAGATCTGTAACGTTTTTAATTCAGATAACTTTAATTATTTTATTAAAAACTGACAGCTTTCAGGTTTAACTCATACCTAAGAGAGTAACATTATTTTAGAGTCGTGGTTGTCTTGATTCCAGGAATCATGGCCGCAGCAGGTTTACCTGGAAGCGGACATCTGGCCGGACTCAGACCCACAGAAGGATTGTTCCTCATTCTCTCTGTTCTGGTTCTGGTTTCGGTCACCAACTCAATGATGAGCAAAGATTACCTGGTAAATCATTTCTACTTTAATTTTCTTTTAGATCTAAAATAATTAATTTCCACCTTTAAAGTGGAGGTTTTAAAATTTGCAATTAGAGATAAAATAAAAAGTTTATTTTTGCTTTAGTTTTGGTTTTAAGGTCTGGAAATTGGCTTATTTGAATAAGAAATATATAATTTTATGATCTCCAAGTTCTTTGCAAATTATTTCTTTCTATTTATCTGTTTTTAATTTCATAATCACTCTTGACACAGTGAGCTCCGGCTCTCTGATGTGCTGTTACAATGCTGCTCATCTCATATAAACCCTCATTTCTGAACATTTCAGACAATAATTCAGGAATATTATGAGGGTGGACTGATGGACGCAGCTGACAAGAAGGTGAGTTAATCAAAACTTTTCTTCCATCATTTATTTAGTTTATTTTTAAATAGTGATAAAATGCACAATCGCTGGAGAAAAGTTAAAACTTGTAAGGACACAGATCTGATGGTATGCAACCCCTGTATAGACGATTTAATAAATATATTGTTTTTTCCTCTTAAAAGAAAGAGTTTGAGAACCAGCTGACCGTCGCCTCGCAGGTCTTTGAAGAAGAGATGGAGAAGTTTCATCCCATGTTGAATCAAGTGAAAGCTGCAACAGCGAACTCTACATCTCTGAAGGGACTCCTGAGCTCCATCACCAACCTCTTAGTCAAAAAAAGGAAAGACTTTGCTAAGGGTAAAAAGGCACATCAGGAGGAAATTGATGATATTTGGAACTTCGTAAAAGCCGTGCATTATGGTGAAGATTTGCTGTAACAGCGGTAAAATCTATTAAAGCTGATCGGTTTCTGAGTGAAGAGACACTGATTGTAGAAATTGTGTTTGATTCTGCTCAAGTGATCTGTTTTTTGTCAATCATGTTTTTCTGCACTGATGTGTAAATTTGAACTTTTATTTTTTTGCTTAAATTTGTGAATTTAGCAGTTCGTAATTTGTTCTAATGCCAAACTGCAGCTCTGAATTACCTTTGTGTTTAATTTGTTTATTTTTGGTGAACTTCTTTTCTGTTTTTAAGGTCTCAAAAACTGAGCCGCATCTATCTGGTCAGGATTTGTACTTTTAACGTTTTGAGTTTAAGCAACATAAAAATGCAACATTATTAATGTGAATTTCTTTGATGCCACAAAAGAGTTGTTGATAACTGAAATTAGATATTTGTTTCCACAACAAAAGTTCTTCCCAGATAATCAGGGGTGCAGCACAACAATAAAAATAAAAATACATAAAAGTAACACCAATACAAACATCAGATCCACATAACCATCTCACTTCCATACAATTATTTTTCTGAAATTAATCGTTAACTAATATGCCAGTTGATTATAATGATAACCTTCTTTCATGTGTTAATATTTGCTCTAAGCCGTATAAAAGCATCTCTGAGGTGCAATGCTCATGAAGGTGTCGATTGTATTTTTGCATGAAAAAACTGAATGTTCCACATTTTGAATATATTAACTTGAAAACAATAAAAAAAAGGTGCAAATGTGTGTTTGGAGGTTTTGTAGCCAGACTGTTGTGGTTTTTGTCACAGCTTCATCATGAGTTACCATTTGTTTTGCAGCAGAATTGAAAGAGAAACTACGTCAAAGTGAAACTCTAGAGACAGTTTATAAGCTTCAGGTAACCTGAGGAGTATTATAAGAATTGAACAAGCGTCATTTTGTCACCTATTGAGTTTCAGCTCCTCTTTTCTCTACACTCCAGGTAAGACCAGTGACTCTCTTTTTAATTAAGACACATTTCAGTTTTCTTTGAGGTAATAACCAAATTAAGTGAATTTCTTATGATTTCCTAGGTTGTTTTCTCACTGCAGACATGACCAGATCAGCTTCATGTGGAAACAGAGGATTGCTAGGCGTCGGACCGACCAAAGGACTGCTCTTCATCGTCACTCTGCTGGGTCTAGTTTGTGTAGCCAACTCTCTGATTGACACAAAGCACCTGGTAAAGTGTTTTCCTCACATATTCAGCTTTATTTTGTTCATGAATATTAACTAAAATTGGGTCTGAGACAAAACAAGTTAGTAATTTAACCAAAACACTGTGTGTGGACAATAGAAAGACTTTGGATCGCTCTGCAGTTTAATCTGTTTGAATGTTGTTTTCACCGCAGAGTTATTATTACCACGTAAATTCCAAAACATGACTTAGTTGTGGTTTTTACATTGTTGAAAATGCTTTTGCAGCTCTCATCCTCTAACATACAGCTCTTTTTTGCACATTTTAGAAAATAATTCAGGAATACTATGAGGGTGGGCTGGAGGATGCAGCTGACAAGAAGGTGAGTCATTGATAAAATATGAAAAGCTTTTATGACACCTTTATTAATAATTTCAGTATAAATCTTGACAAAAGTGTGTCTGAGATTGTGTAATACATAACTCTACAGAGATCTAGTTTCTCTTCTGTTTTCCCCCTAAAAGAAAGAATTTGAGAACAGGATTAAAGTTGCCTCCATCATCTTTGAGGAAGAACTTGAGGAGTTTCTTCCCACGTTGAAGAAGCTGAAAGCTGCAACAGCAAACTCTACATCCCTACAAGGACTCTCAAGTTCTGTCACAGATTTCTTAGTCAAAGAAAGAAAAAACTTTGCTGAAACTGTAAAAGCAAATCAGAAAGAAATTGACGATATCTGGAGTTTCATTAAAGCTCAGGAGTACGGTGAGGATTAGCTGCAGCTCGTCTTTGTGGCAGATATTTGGTGTTTTTCTAATGTTTCTCCTCTCTTTATTGTCTGAGCAGATTTTCTTTTTCATATTTATTTGTTATCTAAAGTTATAATTGAACCAGTTTTTTGTGAATGCAAACACCATTGACAGCCTGCAGGTATCTGACGTTTGATTCCATCCAATCACTCCACGACACTATTGATCCTTTTAAAAAGCCACTTAAAGCACTTTAGTGAATTTGATTTGATGATTTTGTCTTATTAAATGATGTTCTTCATTCATAATTTATTTTAAGAATTTCATTTTGTTGTTTCATAAGACGTTTGTGATTCTTCCCTGCTAAAATTGCCATATAGATAAACTTTATGTACCAACTTGTTTCATGCTTGAGTATTTAAAAAACCTTCAATAAAACACATTTAAAACTCTGTCCTGCCTATTTTACTAATACATGTCTATAGCTGTGATAGAGATTGTATGAATTAAAAAAAAATACATAAACAAAAATAAAACTCCTGAGTATTTCCTGCAGCAGATCAACAGGTGGCAGTGTTGGTTCTGATTCACAGAAATGTCTTTGGCTCTGAGAGTCATGTTTCCATGTTTCCATATTTAACTGAAGCATAAAGTTAAATATGTAACTGTATGAATATTAAACTGAATCCTATTCCGCCCCTGACTGATTTAGATTTGTAATTATTTTTTTTCACATAACAGAAGAAAATCAGATGATCTAAGTCTTAATTGATCTTAATTGATTTCTGGTCCTGCACCCAGTATTGATCAGAACTTTACCCCATTTCAAGGTCTATATTAAAATTCAGACATTTTAAATGGGTCAGAAATATAGAAGAATAAAAAGGGAAGAGAAAAACGAATTAGAGCCAATGGAAAGTTTCCACATTCCTTGTGCTGTTTGTTTTTTGTGATTTATTTGTATGGATTAATTTTACTTAAACAGAGGATTATACAAAAATAAATCTGTGGATTTAAGCCTTGATTCCAAAGTCTACCATGGGTTAGAGCATAAAAAACAAACTTTTATATACATTTTGTTTTGCTGTGTGCATCTAAACGATAATTGCATCCTTCAATGAGAAATAATTCCTGTAGGTGTTTGTGTTCACCATAACCATGACAACAGAAATCAAAAATAAATGCTGTATTTGTTTATTAGTCCTTCTCAATTGTCATTTTGCACTTTACCATTTGACTGTGAACTTGTTGTACCTTCTTCCTTATTATTTACGTTATTTCTTCCTAATGACGGTTGTCCAACAGAAACACGTCAAGAAGCAATTAAATGTCTTTCCAGTTTATACCTGGCTGGTGGCCATTTTAACCAGGTTTTAGTTTTTCTTTCACTTCTGATCCTGGTTCTTACTTGAAATGGATCATTTTCTGTCAGTATTAATAATGTGGCCAACCCAGTTGTGGCTATCAGCAAATGTTTCTCTTCCATGTAGGTTTTTTTCTATTTTCTCATGTTACGACCCATGTGACTTGACCTTTGCTTTCAGTTTTAAAACCAGCTGTGTTGTATCTCCATTCAGTTCATCTTTTATTCACCCACAGGTAAGATATTTAAGACTGGAAAGCTATGCATTTTAATTAGGCTTTTTTTTAAAAATCATTTTATTACAATTTGTAATTAAGTCTATCATGATTTGCTTTTTTTCTCCTGAGTGATTCAACGGCAGAAATCATGTCAGAAGCAGGAAGTAGAAGACTCAACAAAAGCTTTTTCCAAATAGTTGCCCTGCTGTTTCTAGTCCACATCGGACAGTCGCTGGTTTTTGGAAATTATCGGGTAAACTGGCTTTTTCTAGGAAGATTTAAACATTCAGTTTATAACTTCATTATTGCATTGGCAAAATCTTTTGTCTGTTTTCCTTGAAAGCTTCGGAACCAGTTTGTGAAAGGCTGGAAGGAAACAAAAGCATGGGTTACACAGCTGGTAAGTTTCTTTTTTGCTCACATTTGTGTGACACATTTTTCACATTAAATTAACAGTAAACAGAAATCAAATGTCTGCTAATGAAGTATTTTTTAATTATCATTAGACAGAAGCCCAAAGTGGCACTGAATTTATCGTAACACTTTTGGACGAAGCGTACCCTCTGGCAACCAGGAAGCATCTTGTGAGTAATACTATGGCTTTAATTTGTCGAAGGTTAACTACAGTATTTTCTGAACACACAGTTTTCACATCTATTCTCTTCCTCTGGTTAATCACAGGAAACATTTTATCAATATCTTCAAGCAGCCGTAGATGAAGCACACAGACAGAAGGTGGGTCAGTCGACCCTTCATATTAATCGGATGCTAGTTATTTGTAAGAGGTTAACAAAATATTTATATATATTTTTTCTACAAATTTTTTCTACCTACAGGTAGAAAAATCATCGGATGTTACATTGAAGATGCAACAACTTCGTAAGATCCTGGATGATCCTGAACAGCAGGAAAAGTCAAAAGCTAATCATCCATTGGTGAGAAAGTTAAAAAAAGCCAGAGAGGAACGTCTTGAAGTTTACAGGATGTATTTAGAGTTAAAGGAAGACGCCTTCAATGGAAAAACAGAGGAGACTGAAACTAAACTGAGATATACTTTCAATAAAATCAAATCCTGGAAGAAAATATACAATTTTTTTGAAAATTTACCAATCATGTTTGTTTGCGCGTTAGCACTTTATTGGACATGTTCCTGCATCTGTTGTTGTATATTCTAATACTTATAAATTGATTCACAATGAACTATCATTTTGTACCTGCTGAAAAGTTTAACTCTTATTGAACTTTGAGTAAGTTGTTGGGGAAAACAGGAGACGGTTGTGTTTGTGTCTGTTAAACCATTTTTATGTTCATAAAACTTTACTTACTGAAGGATCAGTAAATTGTATTTTAATAAACTGTTTCCTGGCAGAGGTAACTATTTTACAAGATGTGGTGCCATGTTCACAAAAATAAAGATGATGATTAATTGTGCTCTTTTGTGGAGTTTGATTATTTTTAACTTATTCATATTTTCATTTTGTTAAATTTCTTATTGCCTCCCAGCCTCACTACTGAATATTCTCCGTCAACTGTTTAGCTTATTAACTCAAATGGTTTCCATACTGGTTTATGTTACCTTCACATGCTCTAGCTTTGATTTTCCAAATTACAACTCAACATTTTATCCATCAGAATTTAAATTTTGTCTAACTGATCAATAAGTAAGAAAAGTTCTTTTGTGTTTGGCACGATGTTCGGTGGTTGGAGGTGAGGAACGATTAAGCGATAAAATGTAACGATAAAATGTTTCTAATAAAGAATCAGGACCAAACTCAGAATGACAGGCAGCACTAGAAACAGACAAACAATGGACAAATGACGAGGACCCGACGAAGGACAGAGACAACAGGTGGGATTAAATACACAGGAAAGGTCATAGTTTTGATTTAGGTCATAGTTTATATATATATATATATATATATATATATATATATATATATATATATAT
>NW_015112897.1:111220-120013 GCF_001443285.1 Poecilia latipinna
TATATATATATATATATATATATATATATATATATAGTTTTCTATTTAATTAATAAGGCATATTATAACTGGGTAAATGAATAAATGGAATTCGACTGTAACAGAAACACACGTTTTACATCAGTTCATAAACAACAACAGAATAAAAACATACAAAAAATACAACTGAACTCTGAACTAAAAATGTAGTATTAGTCTGTAGAGTCCCTGCACCTGTTACTGTGTGGCTTTATTTAGTAAAACTTATTCAAAAAGTGCAGTAGTAACAATTTCTCACTGGTTATTCACAAACAAGTATTTAATTAGAAATATCAGACATTCTAAGTATGGAGACTGTAATAAACTTTCGTTCATTTTTTTAAAAAGAACAGGAGACTTTAGATTCCCTGATTTTTCACTGAACCCTCAAACCCTTACTCAACTCCTTGTCACTTAAAGTAATCCTACATAAAAAGTCTGAACTATACATTTGCTACAAAACTGTTATTTTCCATTTGATAAACTCATGTTCAGCAGAGTGTAACTCAGTATTAAAAAAAAAACAAATAAAAGAAAACATGTTTTATGAAAAATGAGTTTTGTTTGTTTGCTGTCACAGTTCAAGAAATCACAGCAGAAGATTAATTGGTTTCACTTTTATTTAATCAGTCACTTGATTTAATCGCTCCCATCAACACTCAGCAACTGAACTGGAGGTTTAGACACAGCATCACATTTAAAATGCACTTCAGCTTAAGAGGGACTAACAGGCTATAGATGCGGAAATAAATGTAGGTCAGCAGATTTCTTGATTTTAGCAGACGTATTTTATAAATAAAAAAAAACAGCAAAGAAGATGAATATTTCTGCGTAAGTAGGAGATATACAGGTTCTGGAACCACGATACACATTTTACAGGTCAACACGCTTCTCTGCATGGTTTGTTACAACCATCTCTATATGTGTGAGAGTGTCTTCATATTGCTTGACTTGTTTGGCTTCATTCTGAAACTTTTCTTTCATAAAAGCTTGTCTTTTTGCCAGGAATCTTCTCATGTCCTCCAATTCTTCAGTGGGATATCCATAACTTGAAAACTGATAAAGAATTTCATCCTCAATGTTTAGGATATCCATAGTTTCTTCAACGAATAAAGTAAGTAGGGCCGAGTCCACCTGGTTGCTAAGCTGAAATAAATAGAAAAAAATAAAATAAATACTTAATTGTGCATGCCATGAATTTATAAAGATTTGCGTGGTGTATTTTTATTTTTTTACTTTTCTCATTTCTGCATCTTCTCGTAGCGTCTGAATATTTTCCTTAATCTTTTGCTGAAATTCCAGAGAGGAAAAATACAAACATTTACATCAAAAGTACGGTAAATAGGGGCAAAAAACAACAAGTGTGCATTATAAAAGTTTGATTTTCCTCTAATTTAAAAATAAGAACCAACATACCAATGCTCTCTCGCTTATCCATGAACTTGCAGGACAGAGCAGGATGAGCAGAGCAATCAGGAAGACAAAGTTTTTATATTTCCTGAGTCCAACCTCTCCTCTGCTTCTGAACGAGGTTGACGCTGTCATCACGGCTCTGAGGTTTATTCTGAAACAAAAATGGTTAAAAATATATATTTGATAGTCAGGTCAGAGGTAAGGCATTTATTTTATGATATTTCAATCTGCAGATAGTACAAGACAAATTTTTATACCAGTTTGTTAAATGGGAGTTTAATCATACCTTGTGTTGGAGAGAGAGAGAGAGAGAGAGAGCTGCTCTACTGGTGACAGAAATGAAAGGAAGGACAATAAATGCTTTATACTTGGATTGTCACACACACACAAACACACACACCCACCCCCTTAGCATGTGATTGGATAGTCAGCACAGTTCTGCTTTTTGAAGTTTCACTTTAAAGGGACGAAAAACACACAAGAATAAAAAAGTAAACTGAGAACTAGAAAACAACAGAAACTTATCCAAATTACATTAAGATGTTTTTGTAGCCGGAGTACATTTGACGTTTTACAGAAACTAAATTCTTGGCTTTAAAACAAACTGAACTGAAAGTTAGTGGAACATGTCGGTGCAGGTAAAGTACGAACGCTGCAGGATGTGAAATGTTTGTGTCAGAGCTCTACAATAATTTATCCTCTGCTTTTTGTGTGGGTAAGAAATTCTTTAATTTATGGTGGTTGTGATTCCCCAAAATGAATGTTTTGTGTTTGTATCTTATTGGTTGTAAAACTAAATAAATCTTCAAGTGTCTGGTTATTAAGGCTTTAATGCTTTTTATAGTTTCAGATGCAAGTGTCCTGCTGTGTTTAGTTTGGCTGAATAAACAGTTTCTATTTTCTCTAAGACTAAACAAACTTACAGCGGGTCTTATAAGAGCAAAGTAACTACTTTAATTTTCTGTTTGTCTCTTATAGCCAGTCGTATGTGACCGAGCTGGATGCAGGTTTCAGGTGTGTTTTTCTTGCTCACAGTTCTTCCCTTCCTTCATATTACAGCTCACGTGACTTGTCTTTTTGCTTTCAATTTTAAAAACACCTGTGTTGTGTTGTTTTCTCCTATCATTCATTCAGTCCATCTTTGATTCACCCACAGGTAGAATCTCTAAATCTGGAAAGACATCATTTTTAATTAAGTTTTAAAAACCTGAACTCATCACAGTTTGTGGGTTTTCTTGACTTCTTAAAGTATTTCAATCCCAGAAATAATGGCTGAAGCAGGACAGAGACTGGAGGCTCTGAGCTTCAACAAAAACCTTTTCCGAATCGTTTCGCTGCTGATTCTGGTTCACGTCGGACTGTCACAGGACTTTCAAACTGAGCAACTGGTAAAATGACTTTTACATGTTCTGACATGTTGTGGTTCATGTTTAACACCTAGATAGTTGTAAATGAGTAATTACTGTGTTTCTTGTGAATTCTAGCACAAGATTATGAATGGCATAAAGAAAACAACAGAAGGAGTCAGAATCCTTGTAAGTCTTTTTGCTGACATGCTCTCTGAGAAAATCTCTATATTACATAAAAAGCAAACAGAGCTCAACTGATAAAGTTATTTTTTCATTATTAGATGGAAAGTGAAACTGGTACTGAATTTATTTTAACACTTTTGGACGAAGCAAACTTTGTGGCAAACAAGAAGCAGCTTGTAAGTGATTTGGTTTTATTTTGTCAAAAGTTAAAACAACGACAACAGCATTTCCTAAACACACAATATCTAACCAGTTTTCATTTCCACATTTTTCCTCTGGTCAATTACAGAAATTATTTCAGCAGTATCTTCAGGAAGCTGTGGATGAAGCGTACAGACAGAAGGTGTGTCAGTCTGCCTTTATATCACTCAGATATTAGCCATTTCTAAGAGATTAATAAAATATGTTAAAACTGAAACTATCTAAATGTTTGATTTTTAATCCTACAGGTAGAAAAAATAGCTGAATCTACAGTATATGGACAACAGTTTCATATGATGGTCCTAGAATATTTAGCTAAAAGGCAGCAAGTGAAAACTCCATCAGATCCACTGCTGGGCAGACTGGACCAGATGTTTGAGATACTTAGGAATTACTTGGAGTTGAACAAAAGCGTATATACAGGGGAGACAAAGGAAACAGAGACCAAACTGGAGTATGTGTTGAAGAGTTTAAAATCCCAGTAAAACATTCATTTTCCTGTTGGAGTGATGATAATTCTCCTGTTGCTGTTGCTTTGCGTAGTAGCAGTGTATAAGGTATGTTACCGGATATTTACTTGGATAATAGGAATATTTTAAGATAAATACACATGGAGAACTTGAATGTTTTCAGTTTGGGAACATTGTTTGGGTCTGTTAAACTGTTTTACTTTTTCTTTTTTACTTATTCATATTTCTTTAATCAATGCTCTGTTTCAAGCCTGGATTATCAAATTGTGTTTTTCTGGGAGAGGTCATTATTTTTGTTGCCATGCCAACCGCATTTCAAAAAATTAATAACAATAATGCTTGATGTGATTTTTATGGTGTTTCTTTCTTCTTATACTTTAACTTTCTGAGTCCACAATTGCAATAAGTCGTGAATTTTAAAGCATAAAGTGTAATCTAAGGTTTTATTGTAGATCAGAAGATCGTTGCAGGTCTCATTCATTCATTCATTCATTCATTCATTCATTCATTCATTCATTCATTCATTCATCTTCTGCCCCATGAGGGTGAAAATGTGCTCATTAAATACATGTGTAACTCCCAATAGAGTTTGAATAAAATCACTGAAAAAGGAATGTTGCTTATACTTTTATTTCATCAATAACTGCATTACAGCATCTCATTTAAAATCTATTTCAGCATAAGAATTATTTACCAGTTTAACAAGGTCTTTTTATTATAGCTCACCTCTTTTTTATTATTCTTTTAAAAGCAATAAAACTGATTCAGACATTTTATCAGAACCGTTTTCTTAAACACAACAAATAGACACCAGGTAGATTTATAGCCCTGGGTAATCAGGTCTCCCAGGTGTAAATGTTCTGGAACCATGATACACATTTTACAACTCATCATGCTCCTCCGCTAAGTTTGCTACAAATGTCTCCAAACGCACCAGTGTGTCTTCATATTGCTTGACTTGTTTGGCTTCATTCTGAAACTTTTTTTGCATAACATCCTGGCTGTCCACCAGGTATCTCTTCAGGTCCTTTAGTTGTTCAATGGGAAACTGAAACGTTGGTAACGGACTCTTAAGAAGTTCAGCTGAAAGGTCTGTAACATGTGTAACTTCTTCAAGGAGCAAAGTCAGCAGCGCCGTGTCCACCTTGTTGTCAAGCTGAAACAAACAAAGCAATTAATTAATTGAGGCACTCCATGACTTTATAAAGTTTTATACTGTTTTTTTTGTTTTTGTTTTTTTACTTTTCTCATCGCTGCATCTTCTTGTAGATTCTGAATATTTTCCTTCATTTTTTGCTGAAAATCAGGAGAGGAAAGATACAAACATTTATAATAGAAGTAAGATAACTAGGCGGAAAAACAACAATTATAAACTTTTTAAAACTATGATTTTCCTCTCATTTAAAAATAAGAACAAACATACCAGTTCCTTGTTGCTTATCAATGAACTTGCAGGACAGAGCAGGAGGAGCAGAGTAATCAGGAAGACAAAGTTTTTATATTTCCTGAGCCCAACCTCTCCTCTGCTTCTGAACGAGGACGACGCTGTCATCACGGCTCTGAGGTTTATTCTGAAACAAAAATGTTTAAAAATGTATTTATTTGACAGAGAGTCAGGTCAGAGGTAAGACATTTATGTTATATTTCCTGTTGCAGAAAGTATGTGACAAAAGTTTTGTACCAGTTTGTTAAATGGGAGTTTAATCATACCTTGTGTAGGAGAGAGAGAGAGAGAGAGCTGCTCTACTGGTGATAGAAATGAAAGGAAAGACAATAAATGGTTTAAATATACTTGGATTGTCACACACACACACACACACACCCATAGCACGTGATTGGATGACAGCACAGTTCTGCTCGTTTCAGTTTCACTTTAAAGTGACAACGCTACTTAATCCACACATGAAAAACACAAAGAAGAAAAAAGTAAACTGAGGCAGCTAGAAAACAGAAACTTATCCAAATTACATTAAGATGTTTTGGTAACTATAGCATATTTGAAATTTTACAGAAACTAAATTTTTGGCTTTGCAAACAAACTGAACCACCGACTCAGGAAATGCAGCTCAGAAAAATGTTTACAGAAGGTGCTGGAACCTGTTGGTGCAAGTAAACCGTGAACGCTGCAGGATATGGAAAGTTTGTCAGAGCGCTACAATAATTGTTCCTCTGCCTGTGTGTGCAGTAAACAAAATAACAGCAAAGAAAATGTAATGCTAAGAGCTATTGTATTAATAGTGCATTTATAGGGGAGGCAACTTAACCTGAACATGAGAGACAGAAACCTGGAAACGTAAAAATGTCTTTTTCTGGTGTTGCTAAGGTTCATTTTGCTTTGGTTTTAAACAGCAGGTCTAACTTTGCCACCATTATTTACAGAATGATTAATGCATGCATGTGCAATATTAGTGCAAGATTCCCTTTCACTCCATGTCTTTTAGCATTTCACCGACTTGAACCATTTTTAAAAGTCATCATACGCTTCATAGGTTAACATCAGTAAACGTCAGGTTTTTTTTTTTAAGTCTGCGAAAAGCAAAAAAGTCTAAATCCTATTGAAGAACGTACGTGCCAGTAAATGTAAGCAAATATAATAAACAAGAAAAACAGCCACGGGTTTCTGTTTCACGTTTGTGATGCTTCCTTTGTTTCATTTTCACAGAGGACGAGCAGCTGAGCAGAGAGGTCTGCCACAGCAAGGCGAGGAAAGGAACCTTTAATGAACCAACTGCGTAGCTTCTCAAACTGCAAAAAGGTACGATAAACATTGAATATGTATTTGTGTTTGTAATGGTTTCTTTTATCATTCAGCATTTCAACTGAAACACTGACGGCAGCTGATCTCTGATCTAGAAGCAGATCAATGGCTGTCTTAAGAGTTAAAGCCGTTTTCCTCCTGTTCGTTCTGCTGACTCTGCTCTGCCCTGCAAGTTCTTGGATTGAGGACGACGACCTCGTAAACTTTTTTTTTAATTAAAATAAACAAGCAATTTGAAATACATTTTGATGTGAAACAAATCTTTAACACATACTTTGTTGGTTTGTTGTGTTAAATATTCTACTTTGATTTTAAATGTATCTTAATAATCACTCAATTTGCAGAAAGTTATAAGAAGAGACATTCAGAAACTGCAACGTGATGCTGCCAGGAGAAAAGTAAGTAAAACAACTTTAAAAAAAAAAAATCAGCTCTTTTAATGTTACCTTGTTTAAAATGCTGCTATGTTTTTATTTTTCATGCAGGCAATTAACACAGTTGACCTTAATTTCATTCCTGGGATCATAGATGATGTCACACAGTTAATGGACAGTTTGGTGGAAATGCTGAGGGGAACTGTGCCAAATTTTTTGCTAAGAATCATAAGAGAGATAATCGACTTCCTGGAGGAAATGAAAGGTTTTGCTATTAAAGAGCTGCTGAATCAAGCTGCAAATATCAAGAACAGCACAGAGAAGCTGACACAACTGGAAACTCTTGTGACAAACCTAGCAGAGAAAAGAAATATATGTTTTATTCTGTCTCTGCTCTGACTTACTGAAGTGATTTCTCTTTTATAAAATCATCATGTATTCTTGACAATTACCAACAATAAATTCTGTCTAACTCCAGTTTCATGTTTCTTTGTCTTCACACTTCAACAATCCTAATGCAACAATAAATCACTAAACCACACAAGCTGCTTACATATTGAGATGCCGGTTAAAAGATCTATAGTTACTTTCTCAAAACGGTGCGATACAATGAGTTACATTTAAATAATGGAGAAAAGTTCATGAAATGAAGCAGAGTTGAAGTGGTGAAAAATTAGTAGTTTGCAAAAAAAAAAAAAATTGTTATTCAGAAAAACAGTTTTCAGATTACAGGATGGAGGGACACAGAGTAATAAAAAGTAATTTATTTGCTTCTTTTCCCAAAAGATCCTGAATGTTGCACAAGTCTTAATACAGCATTTATACATTAGAACAAAGAAGAAATGACTTCCAAACAATCCATTTTGTTTTTATTTAGGGTTTTAACTCATCTACCTACACAGTGAATCATTAAAGAACATCAAACAGTTAAAAACAAAGAAAAAAGTTTTAAAATCTAGAAATTGTATGTCTTCATGTATCAAGTTATAAAATACTGTTATAAAATTAACTTAAACATGATTTACTCAGTAAAACATTAAGCCAATCTAACCAGAGGACAGGAAGCTGTCACAGCTCATCATGTAGGTCCTGTTGGGATATTAAAATGTCTGAAATGTGATCCAGAGTTTCTTCAGTGTGCGTTGCTCCTTCAGCAAAGGCCCGCTGTCTCAGCTCTAAGAAGGCCTTCACTCTTCTCATGGTGCGCTCCACCACTACCAGCAGTCGTCTTGCTGTTGGGTCTGTTTTTGATCCCCGTTTCACCATTTCCAGACTGGGATTCAGCTCCTTTATCTTGTCATTGAACTGGTCAATAGAGGCTGCAATTCTGTACTTCATTTCAGTCTGTAGGAAGACAAAAGAAGTCAGATGGTTTTACAGTAAGTAGTCTGATAGCCTCATGAAGCTAACATAACCCACCTCTTGTTCAAACGCTTCGTTCACCGCTTTCCTGAGGGTCTGCTTGAATACCTCCTGAAATTTACCAGACAACGAATATTTGAGATAATGCATAAAAAAATAACTTACATTGGTGCAACAAACCCTGTTTACAGTTAGTAAGAATAAGGAATTTGGAAAGAACTGAGACTTAACAGTTGTAAATCATATATACACACATAATAAGCAATGTAGTTCTTATACAGAAACGAGTCACAAGGGTTATTATTCAGCCTAGTTACTATTATACAAATCCAATGTTTATTTAATCAGATCATGATCATAAAATGTTATGATTTGGTTCATTACAAAACAATGCAAGTTACAAAGCAACAATTTTTTTAAAAGAAAAAAGGTATTTTGCTGTCTGACTCAATTTATGGAAAGTTGAAAGGATGGAGACCGTGTAGGTTTTCAAATAAAATGTTTTAATGAGTGAATCAAATCAAATCTAAGGATGAGTGGCCACTGATCAGAAAGATTCACAAAATGTACACATGGCTTTCAACTAAACTGTTTACATAATTCATTTAAATAAGTATTTACCAGCTCTTCCTCGGTTTTCAGTGACCTCGTGTGGCAATAGCAGT
>NW_015112897.1:124263-151454 GCF_001443285.1 Poecilia latipinna
AAAGGGTACGTTGGTGCCGCCCACCACTCACCTTAAAGGTGAATCCGCACCAACACACTCACATCATCCAGGAGTCGAGAGAGAGTTTCAAGCCTACTTTGTTCTTCTTTCTGATGGTACAAAATAAAACATTTAAAATTGCAGAAATGATTTTTCTGTTTATAGACATTTCACTTCATATCACATTAAAACACATGATTAAAGCACATGATGGAAACATAGCCAACATGTGAACAAAAGAAAAAAGACCCACGTTCATCTTCACTGATTCCTCTAACAACGCTTTTAAACTTTCCTTCAACATGTCCTGAAATGAGCAAAAACACACAAACAAGTCAACTGATAAATTGCATCCAGACATGATGCTTGAAGAAACATAATGTGCATTTAGACATTATGGGTTTGAAAGAAAATTAAAAGGCTGTTTACCACTGGGTTGTTAAATATGAGTAACTTTCCGATGTAAAGGAGAGACAGCAGAGTCAGGATGAGGAACAGATATTTGATGACTCTCATAACAGTCCATCGTCTGCCTGCAGCTTCTGCCATGATTTCTGTTAAAATAATCAATTATCTTAAAAAAGTCAAGTTTAAAATCGAACTAAAGTTTTGCAGCTTTAATGATCTTACCTTTTGTTAGGTGGCTGAAAATACGTCGTCCAGCATAGATGTCAAGATGCAAACAGCTCTGGCTGCTCTGGTTTTATCCGTTCTCCTGTAAAAAAAAAAAAAACGTCTAATTTTCCATTTAAATTAACTATTTATTTTAATTTAACTAATAAAACAGTGCATCATTCCTCCGTCTCATTCTGTTCAGGATTGTTGGAGAGCTCAGCTCACACGCTGACACACACTACCAGTCAAGCTCTCCTTATAGTCACTTAGTGTTGACATAATAAGCAAACAACAGAAAGTGAAACTTTAACTCGCTTACAAAAACTTGTCAACATACAAATTTTGTCTCAGCACTTAATGTGACCAAGTCGGTTGTGGCTGTCGGTAAATGTTTTTTTTTTCCTCCTGGGTTTTTTTATTTTCTTGTTTATGATCCCATATAACTTTACTTTTGCTTTCAGTTGTAGAAACAGCTCCATTATTTTCTCCTATCATCCATTCAGTTCACCGTTGATTCTCCTACAGGTAAGATCTTTATCGCTGGCATTTTAAACAAACCTCCTTTTATTTTAATCATGATTCGAGGTTTTAATCCGTCACAGAACTAATGGCTGGAGCAGGACGTAGAAGACTGGAGGCTCTGAGCTTCAAAAAAAACCTTTTCCGAATCGTCTCGCTGCTGTTTCTGGTTCACGTCGGACTGTCACTGGATTTTGAAGATGATTCACTGGTAAATAGACTTTAAAATGTGTTTTGGCTTATATGGAATACCTGATTAATTGTGGAACTGTGTTTCTTGTAAATTCTAGAACATGTTGATAAAAAGCATACAGAGAACAAGAGAATCAGTCAGACTCCTTGTAAGTCTCCTTTTTCTTACATACTGTGTCAGAAATTATCCTCGACTGTCTGCTGATGAAGTTAATTTTTCTTCACTAGAGAGAAAGTGAAAGTGGTGCTGAACATATTTTAACACTTTTGGACATAACGAACTCTGTGGCAAACAAGAAGCAGCTTGTAAGTAAAGTGGGTTTATTTATTCATGTGACAGTATTTTCTCTAAACACACAGACTCGTATTAAATATCTGGTCAGTTTTCACATCCACATATTTTCTCTGTAAATTTCAGAAATTATTCCAGGAGTATCTTCAAGAAGCTGTAGATGAAGCGAACCAACAGAAGGTGGGTCAGTCTGCCTTTATGTCACTCAGATGGTTTATGATCGTAAGTCACCAAGAAAATATTTACAGAAATGTGAACGCTCAGACTATACAAATGTTTTTCTTTTTGTTATTCCAACAGGTAGAAAAAGCAGCTGCAGCTAAAGCTTACACATATCTGTTTAATATAGAGATTTTTAACTATTTACCTAAAATTCAGACATGGAAACGTGGAGATCCATTAACAAGAAGGATTGCTGAAGCCTTGGAGCAAATCTTTCAGGTATCGGGCCACTACTTATCACTGCACAAAGATTTATACACCTCAACAGCAAACGAAACAGAGACAAACCTGGAGAACGCGTTGCATGAAGTTCTCGGCAGAAGATTCATGATCATGTTTGAGTTGTAACAGTTTTTCTTCCTCTATTACTTTGTACTATATTGGGTAACTTCCTGAATCTTTTCTTAGAGATGTGTTCACACTAATAAATTGTTTCACAATGAACACACATTTTGTACCTGCTGTACGTCGTTTTGAACTTGAAATGATCCAGCGGATGGTTGTGTTTGTGTCTGTTGAACCGTTCTTGTTTATTTAGAGTATCTTTTTTTTCTGTTTTGCTGAAATATACCATTGAACTGATTGATCATGTTTTCTGAGAGAGATCACCATTTTTGAGAACACACCAAGTTGACAGATAATAAACATGATTCTTTATGTGATATACGTATTGTCTGTTCCTTTTAACCTCAAAGGACTGATCTACAAACTAACTGTGTGCAGTAAGTGGGTGTGTTGCACTCTTTCTACAAAGACCGACTGCACAATTGAGAACAATGCAACAGGTGCAGACCGTTCTGTTCACATGAGAAATCTGTGTGAGACTCTGACTGTCATCATGGTAAAGAGTGGCCATTAAAACAAAGAAGGAGAAAGTCATTATGCTGGAGCTACCATAACAATAATAATAATAATAATAATAATAATAATAACAATAATAATAATAAATTTAACTGAAATTAATTTGCAATGTGTTGGAGCGCAACAGTAAAAACATTTGCAGAACAATTGAAATGAAGCTCTAAAAGTCTGTATTTAACACCCCTCTCACTTCAGTATCCTTTTGGCTGTTTTTTTTTTTTTTTTTTTTTTTTTGGTGGGTGTCCCACTTTGTTATGTATTGTGGCAGAGTATTTAAGTTTAAACATGATGTTTTTTTTTTGTTTTAGATTAATTGGATAATTATCGTCAGCAGTTTAGCATTCTTAGCGTCTGTATAAGTTTGAGTATATTTAAGTCTTTTAGAAAAAAAGAAAAAAAAGTTAGGATTAATGTGAATATTTTTGAATGTGAATGCCCTGAAATGAATGCAGAAGAAAAAAAAACATTTTCTACATTTTCTTTTTTTGGCAGATAATCACATATTTACGTCACGACAGATGAAATCTGTTCCGATCATACGACAGCCACAAGTTTCTGAGTCTTGTCACATTTTCTTTCTTTTCACCGTTTCAACTTACAATAAACAAACTAATGACTGGATCAGAAAAATATGAAGAGCAGGTTTGTAAGCCTGTTCCTCCTCAAGCGCTAAGCCAAAGTGCTATAATGAACATGACATATCTGTTCACAAACTAAGCTGCCTGATGTGTTTCTCGTTTGCTGAGCATGTTTAGAACATAGATTCTATCTTTTCAGTTCAGATACCAGATAGTCTAATGTTACGGAAGAGGATTAGGGCCAAAAGAAAAACAAGAATTTATCTCAGAATTTTGACTTTCTGTATGCGGATATAATTTGAAACCAGAGCAGTTGCTGTTGTTGAAAACAATCAAAGATGTTTTCGTTCTTTTCCGTCAGTCGAGTCTGAAAATTCCTGGATAGATGAGTTTAAATAGATGATTGGATGCTTTAATTGGAATGCTGAAGGGAAAACTGTCAACATATTTTCTGAGAACTCATGAGATAAACAGCTTCCTTGAGCAAAGCAAAGCTTTTGCGATTAAAGAACTTCTGAATAAAGCTGCAAATATGCAACAAGAATTGTGAAATTTGACATGAATGAAAACTTTACAGCATCTAGCTTTTAAAAAACCAGCATGATCATCAAAACCACCATCATCAAGGATCCTTGTGACTGTCAACATACGAGTTTTGTATGTAACCAAGCCGGTTGTGTCTGTCAGTAAATGTTTCCTTGTGACCCCCTTCATTCATGCATTCAACAGAACAATATAGTTTGAATTAGTAGTTGTAGTTTTGGGTGCATTTTTTGCAATAATCTAAATGTTAAACTGCTCCTTTACTTTCACTTTTGCAGCAAAGTGAAACAAAAGAATCAGATCCCACGTGAGTCGCAGCTCGGGAAAGAAACAGCCAGAGGCATTTGGAGCGTTGCTGCCAAGTCAGCTTATCACTTCCTCAGTCGTCATTCATCCAGACACTCATCCGACAGGTAAGGTTTTCACAACTAAGCAACAAAAAGCTCCCAAACAATTTCAAATGATTTGTCTTTTAAGCTTTTCTTCGGTGGATCGTATAACCATTTGTTGTTAGTTTTTAAATAGCAGGAATCATGGCAGCATCTGCAAGCGGAGCAGAGACTTCAGTCAGACTCATCAAACTTGTTTCCCTCGTCGTCTCTCTGGTGTTTCTGACCAACACTGTCAGCTCCATGGACTTTGGTGCTAATCTGGTAAGCTGACCTTTACTTCTTGAACTTTTCTACCTAAAATCAAGTCAATTCAAAAGCCATTTTGGACTTGTGTAATTGCACTCCTATGCTATACTTCAATAGACACGTTACTTCCTGTTTGCTGCATTTCAGGACATGTACAAGACAGCCATCCGGGGAATGATAGAACAAGCTGTGGGGTTTCAGGTGGGTCTAAGTGTTGTTCACAAATTATCCAAAAATGAATGTTCGTTGTCAAAGTTCAGTTTTATTTTTCCCTGTCAGAAACAAAGACAAAACAGAGTCGATACCATCTCCAGACTTCTCAAAGAAGCTCAGTCTCTAACTAACGAGAAACAACTGGTAAAGTTAATAATTAACATGTGTGGGAAAGGTCACATCCTTTACCGTAAGCTTCTCTGCATGAACGTCATTTCCTGTTAAATGTCCACTTAATTGTCTTAATTTGTTTTAGGAAACATTTATGAAAAATCTCCAGAAAGCAGTGAATGAAGCATATAAACAAAAGGTGGGTTTGACAAAACTTCGAAGGACAAGAAAAAGGGCATCTCAGTAAATTTTTTAAAATCACCCAGAAGTTATGTTTGATGCATTTCAGTAATTTTATTTGAATATATAGCTAATTTAGTAAGATGTATCATTACATAGTGGCAGGTGTCTTCCCTGCTAATATGTAGATAAAATAAAATAAAATATTCTTTTTTATTATTTTATGAGGAAATTAATTTTAGGGTTTCATGAAACGTTATCATGAAAAACAACAAATGTTTAGAATATATACCATTCTATCTATATATCACTTTTTCTCATTTTCATAAACTAAAGTTTTGATTGCATAAAAAATCTTAGGTGGCATATGAAAGCTGTTTATCAAAACGTAATTTATTTATTCATTTTTATTTTTTTTTTACACATCTAAATTCTCATTTCTATCTCCAGACAGAAGACAAGCACAGGATCTCAGCTGGAGCACAACAGCTTGATTTGAAGCTGCTTGAACTTTATCCTAAAATAGAAGCAGTGAGAAAACTGTCAACGGGGGATGATCCATTGATAAGCATCATAGAAAAACTCATTAAAGGTTTCAGGACTTACATTACCCTGAAGAAAAAGGTGATCTCTCCAGAAGCGAAGAACATGGGGAAAAGCCTGAAAGAGGTTTTGAACGTTTTGAAAAACTCTCACCACGAGCTGCATGGAGAGCTGTAACCGTTTCTCTCTCTCTGTTGCCTTAACCTGTTGCATTTCATCGAGCAGGTTCAGTTTTTCTAGATTAATTTATGTGTTTTATTTCTTTGATCCTGTATCATATGTGCAACGACCCAAGATGAATCTAATGTTTGCCATAAAACGCTATGGTAACATGCTTCACATTTTAAGTCCTTTTAAAAGGAAAACATTTTGTTCATTTTTTTAATGTTTCACATATTTTTAATACTGTGGAGGGCTTTCCCTATTGTTTCTTTTTATTTTAATTAACTGTGTATTTCTTACTTTTTTCTGCAACAAACAATCTTTTTTCTTATCAATAAAATTTAAGTCTTAGACAACTTAAATCTGAGTGTAAAACCTGTTCCTTCTTGATTTTATCCTCGTCAGCTTAAGATGTGTTTAAAAAAAATAAATGTGCATTATGACCATGCTGGTCAAACAAATTTAGTGCTCTACGTTTTGTGTTGTTTTGGTGCATTTTAATTGTTTTGCATCTTTGCCTGTTGGTGTATTGTTCCACATGACATTTTATTATTTTAACTTTGTCTTTTACAGAGCTATGAGGTATTTTCTTGGGGTGCACAAGATTGCTGCAAAGCACAATGTAGAAGGAACTTATCCTGTTATTTAAATAAAGTTAGTCTATAGATGTTCAGTTTCCTACAGTTGTGGTTCTAGAAGATTTGCAGGAAACTTGAACTTACAACTGAATTTAGACTCAAAGTAAGAATGTATTTCAACCTGAGATATGTGTATATTGAAATATGAAAGGTATACAAAGAACTGGTCAGATTCAAAGGACACCAAAAGTCTGTCGGTTTTTGAATGTAAGGTGGTTGAAGATGAGTTTCATTTTAAATTGTGTTGTTCTTTGTGCTACATTTTGAGAAACAATTAGCTCATGAAGATGCAACATAAAAATCAAGATCAAAATCAATTTTGCATTTTCCTGCAGAAATTCACAGCAGCTTTTGTGTAATCTACTGGATTATACAGTGTGATGTATTGTTTCTCATGCTGTAGCACATGTTTTGTTAACATCACATGGTGGGAATCAACGAGGTTGAATTTTAGAGTTAAATTCATGATTAGTGCTTCAGAGTTAGTGCAGCTAACTATTTGGTTAGCGGTGCCTTCCACTGCAACCACCTGTTTAGTTAATAAAAACAACTATTCCCAGTTTTTCAGGGTAATTAGATCAACACAGGCTATTTGGAATGAGACTTTAAAGTCTCCCATAGACTCTCACAATTAAAAATGGCTACTATTTCAAACTTGCTCTTAAAAGTCAAACATGCTGAAATGTGTGCAACCTGAGAACAGAAGCAATGTTGGTATGTAAGGCTAATATGATAATAATATGACATGGCTACAAAAAATGAGCAGACAGCTTGTAAAAGTCTCATGAATGTAATTTATGGTGGGAACCAGTTTGATCCTCTGCATTCTCATCATCAGAAGATAAGGATATATGGTGAAAAATAAAATTATTAATGAAATGTACACTGTTTAAAGTTGAATTTTAAAATTAATAAGTGGAAATCCCGATTTTGACAGATTTGTTAGATCCAGAGCAAAAGACTTACTTAGCTTTGGAACAATGTTTGATTATCATCTCGTAACCGCATAAGAACAAAACAAGAGAGCATATTATTGAACTGGCATGCAATTATTTTACCTTTAACAATCTGGTTATAGTTGGGAATGCTAAGAAAACGTATGCTGCATGCTTTTTAATATCATTTCAACATTTTTGTGTGGCATGAGATAGTTTCATTTTCTCTGTTCCTGTTTTTTTTTTTAACCTTCAAACCTCATTTGTTCTTTTTTTCTATTTTTATTAGACTCGGTTACAGTAAACGATGTAGGCATATTCCAGTAACTTAAGGCTTTCACATAGATAAGGGCTGGGTCAAAGAAGTCACGTGTAAAACTTTTATGGAAGCCATCCAGAAATCTCATGAAAGTAGTTAAGGCAGACATGCTGAGCTATGTGGGAGGTGACAATGAGAACAACAAAAACAAGCTGTGGCTCATTCCCTCGCTGTTTGTAACTCCTGACGTCTGATTCGCCCTCCGCTCCATTAGAAGGTAATTATGTTGAATTTGGTACAGCATTTACTCATTTTACTTTCAGAATTTGTCTCTTTTCAGTTTTAACTGCGACTTACGACTGTATTGTGTGTGTTTATCTCAGAAAACCAGTTTTGGCAGCGATGGCGGTTCTAAGCAGAGGAGTGGCTCGTGTCCATAAAACCAAACATCTTTTCCTCATTTTTACTTTGCTGACTTTGCTCTGCCCTGCAAGTTCGTTTATAGACGATAAAAAGCTGGTATTTTTTTTTTCTAGTTTGAAATAAATAATTGTTTTTTTTTAAGAGGATTGTTATTACAGTCAAGGTTTCTCTGAGCTCATTGCCAATATGTGATAAAACTGTTCGCTCTGATTGTAAATGTTTGCGTTTCTTTAACAGAAATTAATCAGAGGAAATATTCTGAAACTACAGCAGGATGCAGTAATGAGAAAAGTGAGTAAAACACACAAATAATCACCTTATTACAAATCAATTAATTTGAACTGTTACATAAACTACACGTTTTCCCCACTAGGTGGACAACATGGTGGACATGTCCTTCCTACCAGACCTCTTTGATGATCTCCTGAATTTAATGGACGATTTAGCTGGAACTACGAAGAACTTGCTGCCAAACAGTGAATACATACCTAAACTCATGAAGCAGGTAAAAGGCTTCATGAAGGAAACTCTGGTTTATTTGATTAAAGAATTTGAAACGGAAGAGGCAAGAACCCAAGAATATGAAGACAAGGCGAAACAACTGGAGAGAGTTATAGAAAAACTGGCACAGTCAGAAGATACCATGTGAATTTTTTTATCGGTCACGCAACATTAGTGCATGAATAATTAACAACAATACTGTGACAAATGGACAGAGTATTTTGTAAACTGAAATCTGACTGTAAAATGGGCTGTTTGTAATAGAAAGTTACCCAAAAACCGGACACTGATGATGATACACTGAAAAAGAACAGTGTTCCACTGTGAGCACTTTTACTTTTTGTTCTTATTTGTTCAAAATGTCTGGCTTTGATACCAATGAAATGTTAGAATCTGCAGTGTATTTTGGTGTACCTGTGGTCATATTAAAGTTATTTATAATCTTGTAAAAACTAGATCATTTTGTGTTAAAATTTACAAAATTGCAAGTTGTTCTTTTCTTTCAAGAGGAATTAAAAGTTGCTGGCCTTGCACCCAGAAAAAAAAGAAAAACATTTGCTTTAGTTTCTGCTCTTTCCTCATTTGTTCTTAAATATGAAGTTAAGAACAAATGGAAAGTGGAGTAAAAAATTAAGGTTTTAATTATAGGATTTAGAGGAAATTCAAATAAATTATGCAAGGCTGTACATTTGAAACAGTTTGTTTTATTTTTGTTGTGTTTATCTTTGAATAAACTGCTAATATTGAATAAAACTGAGAGCTCACCTGACAAGGCATGAACCAGTTCTGCTTCTTAAATTACATTGTTTTAATTCACAGTTATGTATACTACAAAAACTCAAACATAACGTGACAAGGTTAAAACTGCTTTTTCACGCTGACATATGTCAAGACTTCTAAACTTCTGTCTCAGTTGAGTCTGTTCTTGTCATGATCCGTATTTTGTGTTTATTGTTATCCTGTTTCCTGTGAGTCTGTCTCTGCGTCTTCCCCATTGATTGTTCCCAGGTGTTTCTTGTTTCCTTGATTACCCCTTGTGTTTTTAAACCCACCTGTTGTCTTTGTCTCTTGTCAGATCCTGGTCGTGCTTCGTATGTTCCTCGTGTTGTGGCCCGTTGTCCTATTCCTTGGTTTCTTCATTAAATTTGTAATTTTCATCTTCATCTGCCTGCGTCTCGTTTTCACCACCACCAAACCACCCCTTATGACAGATCTAAGTCTTTAAATGGTAAATAACTGATAAAGAGGACTAGACGTACATTAGTTTGTGTGTGCTGTTTTGTTTGCTTTGTTTTTGTATTTTAGCTGTGGTTACAAAATTAAGCTGAAAAGACACATCTTACCCGGTAACCATGTTACATGTCACATTGGTGATGGTTCATGTTGTCATTTCTTCAGCTTTCACTCAATGATTTCTGCCATGTTTTCCTCTGATTACTTTTAATTTTGAGAATTTGATCAGTTTTGCACCTCCTGATCACAGCTGTAATGTCTGTCACTGACATAAAATCAGACTGATATGTATTAACTGAGAACCGCAAATGAAAATGGAATTTGTTAGCCCTGTTAACCTCTAGGAGGCGCCACAGGCACATCAGTACAAGCTCTCACTGACTTGAAAGCAGTTTCATTCCTATAGTCGTACCCTAAGTGAATGCAAACCCTTGTGACCCGTGTAGCTCAAGAATTTCTTATTTTAGCAAATTATCCACATAAAAGCGATAATAAAATCACTCCCAGGAGTCTAATTTCTTCTACTGAGTAATGTACCATGTGGTAACTTTTCCTATGGGGAGTTTAAAACATGATTGTTCCATATTTTCAGATAGAGACAAGCATTGCTGACAACTCATGAGATAATTTTAATATATAAAAACCAGCACTTGGTCAAAAAGCAAAAAGTGCATCTAGGATGTTTGGAGTGAGTCAAAATTAAATAGTTTTGTGTAAAATATTGACAGGTAAAGTGTAGATGAAACACCATTATCAAATTGAACAGTGTGCAGGAACATTTCAGTAAAGCTTGGAGACACCACCAAGAGTAGCTGAGGATAACAGAGAGCTGTTATTCTTAACATGATGGACGACATGATTGTTGTGACCCACTGCATCCTCAGCCTTAAGCCCAGTTCAAGTTTCCCCAAGAAAACTTGCTAAACCTGGTGATCGAGGTGCTAGGGAAGTCCACCAGTGACATGATAGTTACAATTTTAGAGACTTGTATTAAGCAACCGGTGAGGATTTCATACTTGACCCGTATAGGGTCATATAAAGGTGAAGCTGCTCTGCAAAAATACCTTCCAAATAGACCATTTTGATTGAAAGGTGGTGTGCCTGATCTCTGCAGAGTTACAAAAACTCTGAGGCGCACAACCTGTGCTGCAAGAGCGGGTGAGGATGGCACGATTGATGCACAGGCCTGGCCTTTAAAATAAACAATCAGTACTTGTTGCTTCCCACAACCTGGTGAGGGGGCAAGTAAAGCCTGGCAGCCCACCAGGCTTATAAAACACTACGGGAAACCCTGCAGAGCTAAGATCTTATGTGATTTATATCAAGCTAAATAAACAGATAATAGCCATTTGTCTGGACACTGTGGTGGAATAGAAATAGAACAGCTCAACCCTAAGTGAATCTAAGATGTTGTGTAAACCCCACTAGCATCCAGGCCTCTGCTAGAGGAACCAAACTTGACTAGTACATGAACATTCAATGGAATCCATTTTATTTCACAGCTTAACTGATGCTGTAACTATTGCTTTCCTGTGAAATGGATCTGCCACAGGTAACTTCTGGGAAAATGAAAGTAAAGAAGCACCTTTCACAGTAAGTTGCAAGAATAATGCGGAGTGTGTCTAGTTCCATTTGCCTTTGTATGACAAAAGGTTTGGCATTTACAAATTTATGTCCAAACAAGAAGTAGAAAATATAAATGATGCATCTGATAATTTGCCTCCTTCAAAGAGCTGAAACAGTGGTACACTGGAACATAATATAAATCAGATATGTCTGAGATATCATTAATTTTGTTCTTCATACAGCAGCAAATTTTGCCATATAAAGCCAATGGTGGATCAGAGGGAAGAGGCTCATCCTGTAAAATCTGGTGTGGTAATTTGTCTTAGTCCTTGTGTCCTTGGTCAAGACAATTGTTCTGCCTTGAGTGTTACAATTGACACTTTCGAGCCAATTGTATGGCAACCTTACTGAAGTGAGGTTGCCTTACAAATGGCTTTAGAGTGTCAATTGTATGGCAACCTCACTTCAGTAAGGTTGCAGACTGGTGGCAGACTGCAGACAGACATGAGACGACAAGACAAGGACCTGACAGAAAAGAAGAATTACAGGTTGGTACGAATACACAGGGGGTAATCAAGGGAACTAGACACAGCTGGGATCAATCAAGGGTAGACAGGACAACAACTGACACAGAAACCTAAATAAATAGAAAAACTCAAATCCTTACAATCACAGCATAAAGTAAATTTAAAATTTCATATATTTATAAAAAATATGGACAAACAAAAATAATGACTTGTTTGCACAAATATTAATTCTGCAAATACATTCAAAGTTACAAAGTACTGAAAACAATTCTCACAGAACAGGTGAGTATTGATGAGCATTAAACCCAATCAGTCACAATGCATGTTTGTACAATAAGACTTCACAATCAAAAACAATGTTTGCTAACTCTGTTCAATAAAGACTTTTTACCTTAAAATGTCTCTCTGATGTACAAGGAAGTTTCAGGTTTGTGAAGCATGTCTAAGGAGTCCTCATGGACTTCCTGCTTGTTTCCTGCGGCTTCGCACTCAATTCAATGCTTTAACTATAAACCCATCTTTTCTACCACTGCTACTGACGTATTTAAAAGAAAAACATTTAAAATAAACGAGTATCAATTGTCAAAGAGCAGTGGAGTTTTGAGAATCTGCATCATCACATCGGCTGCTGTGGCCTTGGTGACGACTGAGGGTCTGCATCCTTCACAGCCCAGAGGACCATCTTCTCTTTCCAGAGGATGAGGACGCAGACCTGCAGGAGGGTGTTGGGTTCCCAGCATGTGAAAGGTCTGACCTCGAGGAGGGGGTGTCGAGAAAAGTCGAGCTCATCCCACTTCCCCATGCTGGAGATTTTAGTTTAATAATAACAATAAATAAAGTTATCTTTAAAACTAATTACACAGGTGACATCAAGACCCAACAGTAGAGTCAGACGGTAATAAAAGTAATCTGGTTGTGTGTGTTGTTATTGTGTCCTGCTGTTATTGTGTCCTGCAAACTTTGCTTTAATTCTACTTTTTTCTATTTAATCATAAAAAATCATAGTCAGGCAAAAAGAGAGTCATGGAACAGGAAGAGCAGGTTTCCTGAAGAAAGGGGAAGTTTCCAGCCTGCATGTGTTTAAAAATAGTTCAGAGTGCTCATTTCAAAGCATTAAAGGTTTAAAGAATAAAATCTAAACATTTTGAGTAATTGGATAAAACCCAGAGTAAAATACTTAAATTAATAATAACTTATGATTAAACCGATAATTAATATTGGTTTAACCAGTGGTTGATGTTGGTTTGATTATAATGATATTTACACTTACTCTTACACTTATGGAAGTACTTAACGGTGAAAGAAGTAACTGTGACTTTGGTGTCAAATAATTGGAATAATGGATTATTCTTGGTTTCTTTTCAGAAATGTCTGTAATAACACATTATGATTATAAGAGTAACTAATAAGTAATGGTTATTATAATATTATAAGTGAATGCTAAATCAGAAAAACTAAGGGGTTATAAATGTGATTTTGACATTGAACTTGAAATGTGGTGAAATGTTTAAATGTAACTAAAGGTCACTGATGTTGTGTTAGAGGTAGATGGTAGGTGAAAGGTCAGGGAGAAAGGGGAACTGATGGGAGAGCGGAGGTGACTAAGGCCTTATTGCTAAACTTAAAACTTACCTAAGAAAAGGTTAGACACAAGAGAGCTGTTGAGCAACTTGGGACATTAGAACAGACATCAGGTCATGTCCAAAGATGGTGATGGATATGAGATTATCGGTCCAAGCAGTCAGTCAATGAAACGGGCACAGCAACAAAGCTAGCCAATGCAAATGCACCAAAAGAGTGGATAAATCCTTTATAAGGTGGGTGCAACAGAGGAATCTTTGGTTGGATCCTCCAGGCAGCTTCGAGCCAAGATCGAGATGGACAAAGAACTCTGCAGCTGAAGAAGAGCCGGAGCCACAGAGGACCAACCCGTTAGCCCCGCAACATGTGGCTTCAAATTGCATTTCTCTCATCAGCTGGGTTTGGGACCCCAAAGACAAAGATAAAGACAAAGACCAAGGCAAAGATGAAGATAAAGACAAAGATAAAGAACAAAGGCAAAGAGGAAGAACTGGTGTGTTCCTTCCATGAGACCAGCTCTTCTACATCTCGAAGGACCAGAAAGATCGTGAGACGAAGAGAAAGGAGGTACAGAGCTGCAAGACAAGAAGGAGAGGACTGCTATGTGCATGAGGAAGTCACCCTGAGGCCCGAGATCTGCCGCTCTGACTCAGTACTCTTCCTGTACTGGGAGCCTCCTGCTGCTGCAACATTTCCATCATCAGGCCAGTTCTGGGGTTCAAAATGCCAAACTCCGTCCGTCTCTCTCAAAGTTTTCCTTTTTTAGTTCACAGTGTCAGCATTAGGGAAAGATAGACCAGATTATTGATTTTACCTGTTAGATTATTTCGGCTACTGAATTAAGCTGTACTGACCCTTGCAAAACTGCCTTACTAATAAAATAATTAGCATTAAGAAAATCTAAAAGATATTGTGAACATTCAGTTAATGAGTCACATTAAAGTTCTTTGATGGTTGTAAAATAGCTGTGAAGTTTGATTCTGGGAGGAGAAAGTGGAAAATGTTTTATAGGTTGCTTTTAGCCAAAACTAAAACAACACCCTTGGCACTCGCCTGAGTCACTAAAACCTACCTGGTTCAGTAACAAGTGCAAGTTGTAATAAAGAGAAAGAGCGACCGTTAACAGGTGTGCTCTGTGAAACTAGCTGATTCCGGGCTGCTTTATCTGGCTAATTCACAGGGTGAAAAAGGGTGGGACATCTGGATGGAGGTCGTTAGAAACCAGGCTAGTCTTTCTCGCGCCCAACTTAAACAGAATGTCCTCTATATTCTCATCTGGAGTAATACTCCAGAGTTAGAGGCCTCTCGGACCCGTTAGACGGAGAGCTGGAGAGCAGCATCTCCCTCCTCTCAGAAAGGGAAGTAGAGAGAGAGAGAAGGGGGGGTGTTGCGACAAACTGGGCGCCATGTTTGTTTGTTGTTGTGAAGTGGGCTGAGCTCGACTTTTCCTCGACACAATTAGCATGGTGAGGGGGCAAGAACAGCCTGACAGCCTACCAGGCTTATAAAACACTGGGGGAAACCCTGCAGAGCTAAGATATTGAGTGATTTACAGATCAAGCTAAATGAACAGATGATAGTCGTTCATCTGGTTTCGTAACCAGTAGTTTTGTTCCTCACATGGCAGCTATTTTTTCCCTTTTAGGAGCAATGGTGGATCAGAGGGAAGAGGCTCATCTTGTAACCGGTGGGTTCCTGCTTCGAATCCTTTCTGTCAATCCGTGTTAGCCATTGTATGAAATAGAACCTCCAGCATCCAAACCTCTGCTAGAGAAACCAAGATTAACATGTGCACAACTTGGCAATAGAATTCATTTTATTTCACTGTAGCTGATGCTGTAATTACTGCCTTCCTCTTAAATGAATATGCCATGGTCACAGAGGCGCAGTTAGTAGCACTGTTGCCTTATAGCAAGAACTTTCTGGGTTCGATTCCTGGTCCGGGGTCTTTCTGTATGGAGTTTGCATGTTCTCCCTGTGCATGCGTGGTTTCTCTCTGGGTACTCCGGTTTCCTCCTACAGTCCAAAAATATGACTGTCAGAGACAGTCAACACAGAGACAGGTCAACACTGTCTCTGTGTTGACCTGTGACAGACTGGCAACCTGTCCAGGGTGTACCTCGCCTCTCGTCTAAAACGTTAGCTGGAGAGGCACCAGCACCCCGGTGGATGGATGAATCTACCATAGATTCATCCATCCAGAAAGTAAAGAAGCAAGAATAATGAGAGGTGTGTGTAGTTCCATTTACCTTCATTTGACTAAGCAATGGGCATTTTCAAATTTCTATGCAAACAAAATAAGAAGTAGAAAATGTGAACAGGAAGTAAATTAAAATGTGCCTTTTAATTTACTTCCTGCCAGAAACAATGGAACATAAGAGAAACCAGATATTTGCAAGACACCAGTTGTTTTGTTCCTCACATGGCAGCAACTATTGCCATTTTGGGGCAATAGTGGATCAGAGGAAAGAGGCTCATATGGTAAAATCCCATCTGTCAATCTGTCTTAGTGTCCTTGTGCAAGACAAGGATGCAACGGATTGACAGAAGCCTCACTGCTGTCAATCTAACCCAGAGCTAGACAGTTCCCATCATCTTGGGGTGAGTTAAACAGATTTAGTGATTAATAAAACTCATCCTGTAACTGTTTGAAAGCATAAAATGTTTTACCTTGAATAAAATAATTCATTCTAATGATTTGTGGTGTTTTTGTTGTTGTTCACTACATCTGAACAGCAAATTAAATAAAAATAAAAAATCTAGCCATTTAGAGTTCACATCATAAAGCTGCTCCTTTACTCAATAATGATGACACAACAATTCAGTACAGTATTAGCATCACCCCTAGTCTCTAAGCAGTAATCTTGAGGACATTTGGAAATGATAGATAGATAGATAGATAGATAGATAGATAGATAGATAGATAGATAGATAGATAGATAGATAGATAGATAGATGGATAGATAGATAGATAGATAGATAGATAGATCAACAATTTACAGCTTATTTAACAACTTGTTTATAAACTTGCCAGTCATACAAATATCCATATTGCAAAGTGCTACAGACTTCATGAATTCAGAAAACATGTGATGATTAAATATTTACTCTGCCAACATGTACGCTGTACCTCTTTTAGGGAGGTACATTGATGTTCTGCAGTGTTATGTCTTAAAAAACTGCAGCTACCTTCCTGTGAAATAGATCGACCTCGCATCACTTCAGCAAAATTGAAAGTAAAGGAGGAAGTTGCGAAGATGAGCTACAAAATTTGTGGTGAGGCTCAAGACAACAAAAACCGTTGCTCAGGTGTGTCAAAGCCTGTGTCATACATAACATGTCTAAACATGTTTTACCTTGTAGCAAAGTGGCACACAATGAATGTGAAACATAAAATTAAACACAATACACTAGTCTTTAAACGATAACCTTGAGAACATTTGAAATGGATGGATGGATGAAATTTTCTGGGACACTTTTGGATTTTCATTATCTGTAAGCTATGAAGATCAAAAAGACAGGAAATAAAGACTTGAAATATACCGCTCTATGTATAATGTATCTACATGAGTTTCACTTTCTGATATAAATGATAAATAGCATCATTTCAAATTATATCACAGCATAAAGTAGATTTAAAATGTCATATATTTATAAAAATATGGACAAACAAAAGAAAGATGACTTGTTTGCATAAGTGTTAATTCTGCAAATACATTCAAAGTTACAAAGTACTGTAAACAATTCTCACAGAACAGGTGAGTATTGATGAGCATTAAACCCAATCACAATGCATGTATCAATTGGTATTTAATTGATTTAATTTGTACAATAAGACTTTAATCCATCCATCCATTTTCTTACACCCTTGTCCCTCAGTGGGGGCGGGACGGAGGGATGCTGGTGCCCATCTCCACCTAATGTTCTGGGCGAGAGGCGGGGTCATCCTGGCAGGTCGCCAGTCTGTCAAAGACAATAAGACTTTTCAATAAAAATGTAAAAAAAAAATTGCTAACCGTCATGATTTGCTGATTGAAATGGTGATGATGACACGGAGGATCCAGGTTGGTGCAAAAATGATGATGGTTTAATGATGAAAAAACAAATTACAAAAATCCAGGCAGCACAGGTGAGCAGAAGGCTAAGAGCTCAGAACTGGTAGCAACTGGAAACAAATGCATAGACATGTGACCAAACAAACAACTCAATAGACGAGGACCCGACCAGGAACAAGAGACACAGGTGGGATGAAATACACAGGGGAGTAATCACAGAGACAAGGCACAGCTGGGATCAATCAAGGGGTAGACTGGAAAACACAGAGACTCAACTCACACAGAAACCTAAATAAACACAAAGAAAACTCGAATCCTCACACTAATTCTGTTCAATGAAAGACATTTTACCTTAAAATGTCTCTCTGATGTACAAGGAAGTTTTAGGTTTGTGAAGTATGCCTAAGGAGTTCTCATATGGGTTTCCTGGCTGTTTTCCCAGACCATTCACTCAATTCAATGCTTTAACTATAAACCCATCTTTTCTACCACTGTTACTGATGTATTTTTTAAAAAAAAAATACTTTTAAAATAAACAAGCAGCCTTGAGCCCAATGGTGGGCAAGAACAGCCTGGAAGCCCACCAGGCTTATAAAACACTGGGGGAAACCCTGCAGAGCCAAGAGCTTGTGTGATTTACAGATCAAGCTAAATGAACAGATGATAGTCGTTCATCTGGACACTGTGGTGGTAGAAAAACAGAATCCTCCAGCATCCAGGCCTCTGCTACTGGATCCAAACTTGATGTGTAAATGACATGGCAGTGGAATCCATTTAATTTCACAACTGTAGCTGATGCTGCAACTACTGATTTCCTCTAAAATGGATCTGCCATAGGTAACTTCTGGGAAAATGAAAGTAAAAGACACCTTTAAAGGTAAGTAGTGATAACAAGAACAATGAGGAGTTCAATTTGCTTTTATTTGACTAAGCAAAGGGCATTTTCAAATTTATGTGCAAACAAGATAAGTAGAAAATATAAATGAAGCACCTGTTAATTTGCTTCCTGCTGACCTCGTAAATGATCAGAATCAGTGGTACACTGTGGAACATGAGAGAAACTAAATATATCTGAGATAACAATAGTTTTGTTTCTTCACACAGAACAGAAGAGGAGCTCATTTTCTTTCCTTGTTTTGTACTATCATGACAAAGTTACAGTTTTATTACATATTTGTTAGTTTTAGCAAATATGCACTTTCATTTATCTCACCCTGTGATGGGTTGGGTAATGGCTTGCTGCTTCCAATCCCATCAACATATGTGATGGAAAGAAACCATAATTGGAGGTGATATGTGTTTTAGTTAAAAATGTTTAGTTATTAACTAAACTTGAAAATAACATAATGATCACTCTTCATGTGAACAAAATTACTAATTCTGCTCATTTTTGTGACAATTGTTGCCGTTGAGTTAACCTCACCCACATTCAAAAACATCCCACTGTGGGAGGTTGCTACTGAAGTACAGTATAAAAAAACCCTCAGTGTTGTTCCTCCCCACATTGTGTTTTATTCACCACCTTCTCCCTCCTCATTTCTGGTAAGTTTAAATACTGTCAAGTCTAAAATTAGAATAGATCTGTTCAACAATTATTTCTTATTTTCTTCTCCTTAACAGTCTCAGCATCAGCTTCCAGAACCATGAAAGGTTTGTTCCTGATCTGCACCCTGGTCAGTCTGGTCGGCTTCACAAACTCCCTGATAGACAAGGGACAGCTGGTGAGTTTATCAGCAACATTGATTTTTAGAAATGTTGACAGTTAATCAGTTATTTTTTCATGTATGTGAGAGAAACTGAACACCAAATGTATCCCATTTTTAGGCAGAGTTGACGGAAACATATCAGCAAATGAAGGAAGTGCTGGAGAAACTGATGGTGAGCAGAATGATGTTACATTAAATTACATTCCAGCATGTTTTTATGAAATTTACTCTAATTCTTAACAGAGAGAACTGTTCTCTCAGTATACACTGATAAAACTATTCTCCCCTGTCTACTTAAATAACTAAGGCAACTATTAACATAATTTATTTATGTTTATCAAACAAGGCCATTGTTTGCTTAAAGTGATTCTAATGGTGACAAGAACCTCTGATATGTTTGCATACAATAAAAATGTTTTATCTTTTTCCCTCAGGATGAGAGACGTTTAATCAATGACCGACTTTCAGAACTGATAACTACCCTCATAAACGTGATAGATCCAACGACAGCACTGGTCAAGAAATTTGCGGCAGAATATTTTGGGGACTTTTTGCCGGTGGAGGTACTGATGAAGAAGATGAAGGACATTATGGTAGAGGCCAAGTCTTCTATCGACAAGACGAATGACGAGTTTGGTATAAAAATGGTGAAACTTCAACAGCGAATGAAGAAAAATGAGATTTTAATCAATTTCCTGAAAGAGCAGCAAGCTGAATTATAACTTGCCCAGGCTATTTGTGTGGGTTTGGGTGTTTGATTTCTATACACTGTATGGCTTAGAATGTGTTGCTTCATTTTAAATGTTGAAAGTTTTTAATTTGGAAAGAAATTCAGTGGGTTAGACAGTTCCCATCATCATAGGGTGATATGCATCTTTAGTTAAACAGATTTAGTGATTAATAAAATTCATCCTGTAACTGTTTGAAAGCATAAAATGTTTTACCTTGAATAAAATAATTCATTCTGATGATTTTTGTGATTTTTTTGTTGTTGTTGTTGTTGTTGTTCTCCACATCTGAACACCTCATTAAATTAAAAAAAAATCCAGCCATTTTGAGTTCACATAAAGCTTTTCCTTTACTCAGTAATGATGACACAACGATTCAGTACAGTATTAGCATCACCCCTGGTCTTTAAACAGTAATCTTGAGAACATTTGCAAATGATAGATAGATAGATAGATAGATAGATAGATNTGGCTCTAACTTCTTCAAATGTGCAGTGAACTTTCCAAATACAAGATTTACAACTCCAGACGTAGTATTTGGGATTTATTGTAATTATATCAACAGTAACTATGAAGTGTTACTCCAAATCTCTGCTTAAATGTAAAATCTTAAAAAAGATGGAACGCATGCAAATGAATCTGTTTTTATCATCTAATGTTGAGATGAACCTCTGAAGTGTTCGCTGTACAATAATAAAGTTTTATCTTTTCCCCCTTAGAATGAAAGACGTTTAAAAATTGACAGCTCTTTAGAGCTTCTGAATGACTACATAAACATAGTAGATCCATGGACGGCACATATGAAGAAAAATGCGGAAGAATCTGATGAGGATTTTTTGCCACTCGAGTCACTGATGAAGAACATGAAAGATTCCTGGGTAAAGATGAAGTCTGTCATCGACCAGGAGAATGACGACTTGGGTATAAAAATTGACAAACTTGAAAGGGATTTGAAGGAATCAGAGACTATAATCAATTTCCTTGAAGAGCAGCACACTGAATTATAACTTGTCCAGGCTACGTTGTGTGAGATCTGGTGTTTCATTTCTATACACTGTATGGCTCTGAATCTGTTGCTTCATTTTAAATGTTGAAAGCTTTTAATTTGGAAAGAAATTCAGTAGGTTAGATATCCCATCATCTTGGGGTTGCATCCATCTTTAGTTAAACAGATTTAGTGAAACTCATCCTGTTCGAAAGCATAAAATGTTTTACCTTGAATAAAATAATTCATTCTAATGATTTTTGTGATTTTTTGTTGTTGTTCTCCACATCTGAACAATACATAAAAATAAAAAAAAATCCCAGCCATTTTGAGTTCACATCTTAAAGCTGCTCCTTTACTCAATAATGATAATCACACAGATTCAGTACAGCATTAGCATCACCCCTAGCCTTTAAACAGTAATCTTGAGAACACTTAGAAATGATAGCTAGTATTGAGACGCTTTACCAAGGTCGAGACAGAGTCACACGCTGTTAGACAAAGGGCCCATAGTAAAGAGTTACATGTTTGATTCTATCAGACACCAAGGTCAATTTCTCACGAGAAACAGAAACTTATCAGGGACACAGAGACATGGTGTGATTTCAGGGAGTGAATTCAGTCCATATAATCAGCTAACCTCCTCCTCAGACGCTGCACAGACTTTTTTAGAAACTTTTCTCGAGTGTAATGGTAAAAGCGTCTCCTTTCAGCGCTGAAAGTGAATAAAATAAGTAAAGTCTGAATGCTTGTTAGAATTATTATGTTTGTTATCATTCTTACATTTGTAATTTTATGTTACCAGTTGTTTTTCTATTTAGATGTTTAGTGTTAAAATGTGCTAAAACTGTGGAGACACAATTAAATCTTCCCTTAATCAAGCATGTTTTTACAGATGGTGACTTAGATCTTCCTGGGATAGTCCTGAGCTGCAAACCTGTCTATGTTAATTTAGTTTCTGTGTCTCCCTTCTTTGTTTCTGAATACACATCCTGCTGTGAAGATAGGATGTGGGTTTCACCCCCTCCATTACTTTTCACACTCTTCTTGCTAATAAGAGAGAGAAACAAACTGAAGGTTTTCAGAACACATGGTGAGAGACTTAGAGAAGCAGTTCACCTCTGCAGAAGTTTGGTTGAAAGTTTGGTTGTCTGTGGTTCTTCTTTTATGTAGGTTTGAGAAAATACCTATCAATGCTTTTCTTGGCTGATTTTATGCTCTTTCCATCCATCCATCCATCCAAAATGTGAGGGAAATTAAAGAGAAACTAAATGTCAATTCTCAATGGATGGATAGATGGAATTTTCTGGGACACTTTTGGGTTTTCAGTATCTGTAAGATATAAAGATCAAAATGACAGGAAATAAAGCCTTGAAATATACCCCTCTATGTGTAACGTATCTAAATGTATCATGATCTGTATTTGTGTGTATTTATTTTTAGGGTTTTTTATGTTCTGTTACCTTCCTGTGAGTCTCTGTCTCTGCGTCTCCCCCGTTGATTGCTCCCCAGGTGTGTCTAGTTACCTGATTACCCTCCCTGAGTATTTAAGTCCTCCTGTTGTCTTTGTCTCATGTCGGATCGTTGTCGTACGTCTTACGTCTAGCTCGCCAGTAGCACTGTTTAAGTCCTGGTTAGCCTTAGCTCCCGTATTCAGTCTCCTAGTTAGTTGCTACCGGTTATTAGCTGTGTGCTATTGTTCCTGCCGTGCTGCCTGACTGGACTGTTTTTGAGCTACATCCTTCATTAAATTCATCATCATCATCTTCATCTGGGTCTCCTGCGTTTATCTCACCACCTCTCCATCACCACTCATGACAATATGAGTTTCACTTTCTGACATAAATGGCAAATAACATCATTTCAAATTATATCACAGCATTAAGTGGATTCAAAATTTCATATATTTATAAAAAATATGGACAACCAAAAGAAAGATGACTTGTTTGCATAAATGTTAATTCTGAAAATACATTCAAAGTTACAAAGTACTGAAAACAATTCTCACAACAGAGAACAGGTGAGTATTAATGAGCAATAAACCCAGTCAGTCACAACGCATGTATCAATTGATAGTTAATTGATTTAATTTGTACAATAACACTTTACAATCAAAAACAATGTTTGCTAACTCTGTTCAATGAAAGACATTTAAGCTTAAAATGTCTCTCCAATGTATAAGGAAGTTTTAGGGTTTTCAAGCATGTTTAAGGAGTCCTCACATGGACTTCATGGTTGTTTCTTCTGGCTTCGCACTCAATGCAGTGCTTTAACTATAAACCCACCTTTTCTACCACTGCTACTGACATATCTAAAAGAAAAACATGTAAAATAAACAAGCAGCCTTTAGCCTGGTGAGGGGGTAAGAACAGCCTGGCAGCCCACCAGGCTTAAAAAACACTGGGGGAAACCCTGCAAAGCCAAGAGCTTGTGTGATTTACAGATCAAGCTAAATGAACAGATGATAGTCGTTCATCTGGACACTGTGGTGGTAGAAAAACAGAAACCTCCAGCATCCAGGCCTCTGCTACTGGATCCAAACTTGACGTGTAAATGACATGGCAGTGGAATCCATTTAATTTCACAACTGTAGCTGATGCTGTAACTACTGCTTTCCTCTAAAATGGATCTGCCATAGGTAACTTCTGGGAAAATGAAAGTAAAAGACACCTTTAAAGGTAAGTAGTGATAACAAGAACAATGAGGAGTTCAATTTGCTTTTATTTGACTAAGCAAAGGGCATTTTCAAATTTATGTGCAAACAAGATAATAAGTAGAAAATATAAATGAAACACCTGTTTATTTGCTTCCTGCTGACCTTGTAAATGATCAGAATCAGTGGTACACTGTGGAACATGAGAGAAACTAAATATATCTGAGATAACAATAGTTTTGTTTCTTCACACAGAACAGAAGAGGAGCTCATTTTCTTTCCTTGTTTTGTACTGTCATGACAAAGTTACAGTTTTATTACATATTTGTTAGTTTTAGCAAATATGCACTTTCATTTATCTCATCCTGTGATGGGTTGGGTAATGGCTTGCTGCTTCCAATCCCGTCAACATATGTGATGGAAAGAAACCATAATTGGAGGTGATATGTGTTTTAGTTAAAAATGTTTAGTTATTAACTAAACTTGAAAAGAACATATTATAATGGTCTCCCTTCTCTTGAATAAAATGACTAATTCTGCTCATTTTTGTGACAATTGTTGCCGTTGGACTCAGTCTCAGGAACATGAAGAAAAGCAGACAGATGGGTCTAAAACACTTAACTGAATCAAATCTTGTTACCCTGGAAATTATTATTTGGTCAAATAAGGACAATAATATGAGAAAAATGATTAAAATAAAGAACATATTTTTCTCCATGCTGTTCATTCAGTCAATAATCAAAATCTTGAAGCTAACGTATCTTTAATATATCATATGGTGGATAACTTGATAATAATTTATTAATTGTCTTCCTCTGCACTGGTATTGCTTAGCTACTGTTTAAAAGTATGTTTATTTGTAACGTGTGTCATTAGTGATTTTAGTTCAAACGTCTAAACTGAAACTGAAAATATGTTTTCTCTGTAAATGATAAACAACAGACCAGTCCTTTGTGAGTTAACCTCGCCAAAACATCCCACTGGGGGAGGTTACTTCTGAAGTACAGTATATAAAAACCCTCAGTGTTGTTCCTCCCCACATTGTGTTTTATTCACCACCTTCTCCACATTTCTGGTAAGTTCAAATAATGTTAAGGATCTACAATTAGAATAGATCTGTTCAACAACTATTTCTCATTTTCTTCTCCATTACAGTCTCAGCATCAGCTACCAGAACCATGAAAGGTTTGTTCCTGATCTGCACCCTGATCAGTCTGATCGGCTTCACAAACTCCCTGGTAGACAAGGGACAGCTGGTGAGTTTATCAGCANTTGTGATTTTTTGTTGTTGTTCTCCACATCTGAACATAAAAATAAAATAAAAAAATCCCAGCCATTTTGAGTTCACATCTTAAAGCTGCTCCTTTACTCAATAATGATAATCACACAGATTCAGTACAGCATTAGCATCACCCCTAGCCTTTAAACAGTAATCTTGAGAACATTTGGAAATGATAGCTAGATAGTATTGAGACGCTTTACCAAGATCGAGACAGAGTCACACGCTGTTAGACAAAGGGTCCATAGTAAAGAGTTACATGTTTGATTCTGTTAGACACCAAGGTCCATTTCTCACGAGAAACAGAAACTTATCAGGGACACAGAGACATGGTGTGATTTCAGGGAGTGAATTCAGTCCATATAATCAGCTAACCTCGTCCTCAGACGCTGCACAGACATTTTTAGAAACTTTTCTCGAGTGTAATGGTAAAAGCGTCTCCTTTCAGCGCTGAAAGTGAATAAAATAAGTAAAGTCTGAATGCTTGTTAGAATTATTATGTTTGTTATCATTCTTACATTTGTAATTTTATGTTACCAGTTGTTTTTCTATTTAGATGTTTAGTGTTAAAATGTGCTAAAACTGTGGAGACACAATTAAATCTTCCCTTAATCAAGCAGGTTTTTACAGATGGTGACGTAGATCTTCCTGGGATAGTCCTGAGCTGTAAACCTGTCTGTGTTAATTTAGTTTCTGTGTCTCCCTTCTTTGTTTCTGAATACACATCCTGCTGTGAAGATAGGATGTGGGTTTCAACCCCTCCATTACGTTTCACACTCTTCTTGCTAATAAGAGAGAGAAACAAACTGAAGGTTTTCAGAACACATGGTGAGAGACTTAGAGAAGCAGTTCACCTCTGCAGAAGTTTGGTTGGAAACTCATATACGTTGTCTGGGGTTCTTTTATGTAGGTTTGAGAAAATACCTATCAATGCTTTTCTTGGCTGATTTTATGCTCCTTCCATCCATCCATCCATGCAAAATGTGAGGGAAATGAAAGAGAAACTAAATGTCTTTAAATATCTTTGCAACTTCCTCCTTTACTTCATTTTTGCTGTAGACCCATTTCACAGGAAGGTAGCTGCGGTTTTTTAAGACGTAACACTGCAGAACATCACCCCCCCCCCCCCCCCCTAAAAGAGGTACAGCGTACATGTTGGGAGAGTAAATATTTAATCATCACATGTTTTCTGAATTTATGAAGTCTGTACCACTTTGCAATAAGGATATTTCTATGAATGGCTAGGTTATAAACAAGTTGCTAATTAAGCTATAAATTGTTGTAAAATATTGTATTAGTATTTCAAATTGTCTGTCTGTCTGTCTGTCTGTCTGTCTGTCTGTCTGTCTATCATTTCCGTTCAAGATGTGTCTATTGGTTATTCACTGCATATCCTGCAAGGGTGGGTGTCAATATTTTCCTATGACCAGCCAATGTTCTAGCCCATGTCTTTGTTCTCTATTCATAGGTGTTAAAAACTTACCTTTAACTGAGACATGCAAGTCTAAGCAGCATCCTGCTGCAGCCCTGAGGCGAAGCAGGCAGCTGGGCCGTTTTCTGCTAAATCAGTTTCACATACAGACACTTCTGCTTGTTACTTTCTGCTGACAATTGGCTTATCAGACAATTTGTTCTTTGCACACATGGCTGCTGTTGGATAAGTATGTATCAGGCTTCAAATAAAAGTATTAACACCTTGACTTTGTTGTTTCTTTAATGTGACACTAAAAGTAATGCTATTTGAATATAAGTATATGTAAGCTTAAGAAACTATGTGCACCCTTAAGGGGTAAACTTGCTATAACTTTGTGCAAAAGTTGATCCCAGAGAGTCTCAGGGTAGCTTCCTGTGTTAAAACTAAGCAAAATGAACATATTAAAAAGTATTCACACCCTCATGAAAGCTTTCACACCCTGGTCAATTTTGATGCTTATGAGGTCAGGAACATCAGGGCACTCCATGATGTTCCTGACCTCATAAGCATCAAAATCAGAGATTATTTTAATTCAACAGTTGCTAAGTATCTAATTCAATTTCTAAATAGTGAGCACTCAACAGTTTCTGATCAAATAAGCTAAAGAATGACTGATCTAATTCCTTTTCTGGGTTAAATAGGGAGTACTCCACCTAAAACAAAGAAGAGGAAAGGACACATTAGGGCAAATGGCAACATTCAGACAAAACAAAGGGCAAAACAAAGACATGAGTGAAGGCGATGGCATCAAAAAGCCATGAAACCAGGTGGCTGAGTGTGATGGACCGAGTTAAAAAACAGGAGGAGTCACAGGATATTAATTAGAAAAATAGTTTTTTTTTTTTATTATTTTAACCCAAAGATTATAAATGACAAAGAATAAACTGAGCTCATAAAAGAGGTCAAAGAAACAAAACTGAACTCAGGCAAAAATGTAAACAAACTAGCTGCCCAAACAAACATAACTGACCTAACAAAG
>NW_015112897.1:155043-169727 GCF_001443285.1 Poecilia latipinna
TATCCTGCAGAGTTGGCTCTCTGGTCTCCTCATCATCAGTGCCTCCAGCTGCTGCTGAAGCTCCTCCTTCAATTTCCTCCCTCTCTGATTGCTGTGAAGCCTCTTTGGTCTCAACCTTGTTTCCTTTTCTTGGGCGCCCACCATTCTGCATGGCTCAAAAAATTTGTTGGAGGGGGGGTAAAAAAAAAAAAAAAAATTGCTCACAAAAAGCAGAGAACAAAAAAAAATTCCTGGCTCCTTAACTCATGATCCCACTTCTGACACCACATGTGATGGACCGAGTTAAAAAACAGAAGGAGTCACAGGATATTAATTAGAAAAATAGGGTTTTTTATTTTAACCCAAAAATTATAAATGACAATGGATAAACTGAGCTCATAAAAGAGGTCAAAGAAACAAAACTGAACTCAGGCAAAAATGTAAACAAACTGGCTGCCCAAACAAACATAACTGACCTAACAAAGAAATGACACACAGGGGTTTATATACACTGGCTGATCAGACCAATTAAGACACAATAGGGATAACTAAACAGAATACAATTACAAATAACACAAAACAACTAACAGTACAGCTAAGTTTGGCTAAACTAAAACCCAAAAAATGAAAATCAAAAATATTAAAGTTTAAATACTAATATTTACTTAAATACAAAACTTATCTAAATAAAGAAACTACAAATTTCCCCTGCCAGCAGGAACTAGTGGTGCAGTCCAATCAGCATTTAAGCCTGCTGAGCCCTGGCATCCATCTTTTGTCTGGCCACTCCAAGGCAGGTAAGTACCAGCAAAAAACCAATAAAGTTAGTCGCAAACAAATTAAACTTTAAAGCTGATATAAATACACGGTAGCTAAATGTGCACGCTAACATAAAGAACAAATGTATCCAAATCAACTAATAAATGTTTTACTGAAACTAAAGTGTTGTATTTGAATGAAAAAAATAAATTGTGAAAACCAAATTGTGCATAAAAGAGTTACCGACTTCTGCCTTCAGAGTGTGGCCATGGATTTGGCCATCACACTGAGGTTCCTGGCAGAGTCTGAAAAGGGCTTCTTATCAAGGAATGTCTTTGGGAGCGCTCAGCTCCACACGGATAACAGGAGGGGGTGAAGAGGAAAGGAGCGTTGTGTTTACATATCTTCAAGGAGATTGGAATTAAGCAGCCCTTCCAAGGCCACATGGGGAAAGCCAATTCAGATACAGAAGATTGGGTACAGATACAGAATGTAGATGTAGGTTGGGCAGATTATAAATTTCAATCTTCCCTAAAGTCTCTCTGATACATCTCAGTTCCCAATCATCCAAATTAGTTTGGTCGTTCCACTGAACCGAAACTAGCAACTTCTTCTAGATCGATTCCTTCCCGTTANATATCCTACCCTAACCCAAGGTCACATGGGGAAAGCCAATTCAGATACAGAATGTCTTAGGTTGGGTAGATTATAAATTTCAATCTTCCCTAAAGTCTCTCTGATACATCTCAGTTCCCAATCATCCAAATTAGTTTGGTCGTTCCACTGAACCGAAACTAGCAACTTCTTCTAGATCGATTCCTTCCCGTTAGTGAGTTTTAGAGTCCTCGTCTCTGTCCACACCAACAGTCTGAGTGTTCGCTAGTTCGGCCAAGTCCGTCACAAATTTGTTGATAATCCAGGAATCCACAAGCTCCAAACAGCAGAAATCCTGTTATCATGAATAAATCCAGGGTGAATCCTGCTAGGTGTGTCCCCGCAGGACAAGAGGCTCTCCTGTGCCCAGACTTCTCGTCGAGAAAAATTTATCAATTGCATTGAGAGATCGGTTGACCAGATCCATAATTTGTAGACTTGGATGATGTGCAAAGAAAGGCTCCAAAAATATAGAAAAAGACAAAAACAGAGCAGGCATGGGCAGGGAGGGAGCAGAGGAAAGAAGCGTCCGCCTTCATCGAGAGCAAGAGAGCGAAATGAATATCTTGCACTCTATCTAAATTAGTTTTTGTGTGAGACATTGGTGCAGAACAAACATTCCTTTCCAGCCTCCACAAAACAAAAAATATTATAAATCAAAGTGTATCCAGATATGTCAATTATGTCAGAAAAGTTGAGGATTTTAAATATCCATTGATCTTTGCAGTATTCAGTAGTTATTCAGGTTTACTGGATAGTTAAAGGAGTGAAATCTGAAATGAGATGAGAAGAAAATATAAAACACAGAATACATTTATTCCCCTTTGAGTCAATATATCTGTAAATTAACATTGTACACTTGGTATAGTAATAATTTGTTATAACTGGGGGGAAAAACAATGCTAATTTATTCCTGAGAACATCAGCACATTCCATTAAAATAAATGAATGTGTAAAATTTGATTTTTTTTTCTGTTTCTTTGTAAATAAAACATGGTAGTAAAGCGATTGTTACCCAGTGGAGTCCAGGTAGGTGATGTCACCACACCTCTTCCCAGCTACACGCCCTTACTAAGCCCTGTGGGAGGTTCCTATTGGCCAGACATGAATAATGTGTCGTTCCTGTTACACTTCCACTTTTGCTTTGCTCAACTTTACACGTTGCACTTCTCCGGTAAGTTTGCATTACTTTCAATATAATTTAAAGCTTTTAGTTGTTTAACAAACGTCCCTCTCAAATCATTTCTCCAGAACAGTCATGGCAGCAGAATCCACTGTCATAAATTATGGACCTGCTAGAACCAGGAACACAAAAGGCCTGCTCCTGGTTTGCATTCTGCTCGGTCTGTTCAGCTTTTCGAGTTCCCTGCTCAGCAAAGAACATCTGGTAAATTTGTTGTTCATATTGGTGAAACGGTCTTTAAATGGATCAAATATTTTAACAACCACGAGAGTGAAACTAAAAGTATATTTCCCAAACCTGCAGAAACTGCTAAAGGAAATGGTCGAGAGAAACAAGGGAGCATTTGAGAAAATGAAGGTAAACATAAATGTTTTAACTTGACTTTGAATCTCATAATTATGACTTTCAAAGTCATAATTATGAGATTCAAAGTATATAATCTGTATGCTAAGATGTGAGGGTTGTTGTTTTTTTGTTGTTGTTGTTGTTTGTTTCACACTTACCACTTGGTGGCAGTATTACTCCTTCAAGCTAACCTCCATTAAACAAGAAGACAAATTAATCACAGTCCCCAGAAGAGCCTTAGCAACAAATCCATCCATTCCTCTCTGACAGTCTTTGACAGTTCAGTTCCTGGTGTGACTTATTTTAGATCCTGTTACATTTAGTTCACGTCGCTCTGACTGTTATATGATTTAGTTTATCAGAATACCTGCTGCAATTTGTGCCGTGTCCTAAAATCAGTTTTATTTTTTCCCACCAGGCTTATCAAGAGAAAAGAAATGGTCTCTCTTCTCAGTTCCAAGATTACTTAAAATTAATGGATTTCATGGCAGAAGAGATGAAGGAACATAAGGAAGAACTTCCTGATTACTATCCGTCAGTGGAGCAATTTGCGAAGAATGTGAAGGATATTGTTGAGGAAGAAGAGGCTCACGAAGAGGAGAAAAATCAGAAGTTTGATGGAAAACTAGAGAAGATGAAAAACAACATCAGGACAGCAGAGATGTTAATAAATCAGATGGAGGAGCGGCAGGCTGAGTTATAACTCCTCCAAGCTGCTGATCTGATTGTTTCCACACTCGTCTCTTTCAGCTTTGACCTTCATCACTAGGAAATTCTCCCTGAATTGTAATAAAGATATAACTAAAAAATTGTCATTAAAGAATTGCCAAGTAGTTTGATTTTAAATACGTTTGTAATGAGTGTTCACAGTGTTGCCTGTCACCATTTTAGATAATAAAATATTCACTGAGGAATTAATAAAGAGTACATAACAACTCGTTTGTTCATAGTAAGACTCAAAACATCTTATTTTTTGCTGTATGTTTCTCTGGTTTTATTTTGTATGCAAAATTAAAGAAAACTTTATTTTTGGATTAATGACGCTGCTAATTAAGATTTCTGAGAACTGTGGGGTTTTTCTGAATAAAAATGTGTATTTCTCTTTATTACAGTGTGAGTGAATAGTTTTCCTGAAGAAAGCAGAAGTGGACAAACAGTTAACTGATAGATTAATGTCAATTTGACAATTATTAACCAATGGAAAGGCTTGGATTGACTTCGCCGCCTCAGAGCAGCGTCTGCGTTGCTCCAGAGGAGGCCACAGTCTTTGCTCTGTTATACCATCAACTAAAGGGAATAAACTTCTATTTATTTGGTTGATAACCTGTTATGGAGAGGAGCTGAGACATATTCAGGCCCCTTCACCCTCAGCTGTGATGTAATGCAAACTGAAGGCCATGGATTATAGACGCCAACAGAACATCTTCTGAAAACAATCATTCCCAAACAAGGAAACCTCCTCTCTCCAACTACGCATTAAGATCCGGTCCATTCATTCTCAGTGGATGAACTGGTGACCAGATTGTTGAAATTCTCAAAGTCTTCTAGCCACTGCTGCAGTCTACCGTGTTCAAAACCAAACATAGTCTGTGTTGGCCCCTATTTTTATTTATTTAGTCAAACAGATGAAAAACTGCAGAACCAGTTGGGCCAGTATGGTCAGGGCTTCAATTATCTCTGAGTATTTTGTGTTGACAAAATAAAAAATAAAATAACAAAAGAGGGAACAACATAAAATATGAAGTAATATGAACACCAAAGCCACATTCTGTTAGTAAATGTCTCACTGTATCTAAACAACCTGTAAAAAATAACACATGCATCACTTAAGAAATCTATTTGACATGAGTCGAGGTTCTCTGCAATCTCAAGTGCATTACTAATTTTCTAATCAGCTGTCATTCGCAAAAGGCTCAGAAAAAATTTTTACTAATTTCAGACAATTACAGCTACAAATGAGAAACAAACTACCGGCCATGACTGAAAAGCTCAACTTGTCCTAGATAAACCAGTGTTAGACTCCAGAGACTCCATTTCCTGAGCTGATTGAAGCAAAAATATTCACAACAGTTTCTGGTGAACATCCGTACTTCAGCCGCTGAGCATCTCATGACTTATCGCATCGTAAACATCGCAGTAATTTTGCTCTGCAGCAAACAGAAAGTCTCTTCAACATATCTTCAGTTCCAGGTGCCCAAAATCAGGAAGAGCTGTTCACAAGCCGCTGCAGTCAGAAACCCACATCAATCCTCAGAGGCCTGTTGCAGAAGCATGTTGTACCCACATGCCTCTGTACAAGTGGCTGGCGGACGCTAGAGGGCGCTGTAAACCAGCACAACCAAGTTCAACAACAGCGCTGTCTCCCTCATGAAAGCACAGATACACTCTTCTGTACTCTAACTCAGATCACAAACCTCCTCATCCTTCTCAGCAGAGTTCACTTGTAACCATAACGACACCTCACACATCCCTGGTTTTCCTCTTGAGTTATCCATATGCTAAATGATGTGAATACATGTATTTCTGCTGATTTGCTTTATATTTTACTTTCCTTCCAGGGATCTTAAAGGCTCCTAAACAACCTGCTTAATTTGAAGTTGCCATGTACAATAACAATAAAATATCTTAAGCTATCTTCTTTACACATTTCCATTAAATTACAAAGTCAAATCTTTAGAAATTGTTACAATATGATAAACTTCTTATGTCTGTCACACCTGCTTTCACTCATACATTTACTTATTGACTGAGAATGACCTGTTTTGCCTGTTTTGCCTCTTGGTGACTTTGGAGGTTTTTTAATATCTTCTTATAAACTGCACTGTTTATTTAAAATGAAAGTAAAAGTGCTCACCACACTTAAGGCAAACCGATGAGCATGTAAAGCGTTTGTAGTCAGCACTCTGTTCAGTCATCGTTTTTTCCTCTCTCCTTCTCCTTGCAGGAAAGTTTTATTAGCACTAAAAGAGCAACAGACGCGTTTTTTTGTATTTTTCTTTATTCAGATTGGTTTGTTTTGTCGTTAACATAAGTCCTTTTTAAAAAAATCTCCGAGGATTACATAAATCATGGTAAATTGTGGACGAAGAAGAGAGGCTGCTCTCAGACTCACCGGACACCTTCTCTTCATCCTCTCTCTGCTGAGTTTGATTGACCAGGGAGAGCCACAGCTTTTTGAGAAATCATTGGTAAACTACACATTTGGATGCTTTTTGTATATTGCCTCAGATAAAATGTCTGAGTGAATGTTTACTGTGCTGGAAAATTGTAGGAAATCGCTCTGGGAAAGTTTCAGGAAATCCTAAACATAGCCGTCAGAAAAAAGGTAAGACTCCTTTATGCTGACTTTTTGTTGGCTGAGGATCAGTAATTTTTTTGTTGTTGTTGTTCTTGTATTTTAATAGACAAAAACTAGGTGTCTTTTATGACCAGATCTTTTCTCTATTAGAAAGAAGAACAAAGCAGAGATGAAATTATCTCAACACTTTTGGAGGAAGCCAGATCTCTGACAAACAAGGAGCAACTGGTAAATAAAAAACTTCTTTAAACCCTTTTACAAATGGTTACATGCAAAGATGATTTTAAACATCAATAAATACTTGTGAACACATCGTTTGTTCTTCCCGTGGTGTTTCTGTTGAACTTCAGGAAGCATTCAAGCAGAATCTGCAGAAGGCAGTGGATGAAGCACACAAATTGAAGGTGGGTCCCTCAAAACTTACCGTGGTGTGGAGTTTCTAAGATCATCATATGTCTGACATTTATTTTTCCAGAATGAAGACAAGAACAACACTTTGGTGATCTCATCCCAGTTCAAAGAACTGTTCCCCCATCTTTTCCTTCAGCTAGAATCAATAAAGAAAATGTCAAGATTTGGTGACCCTTTGCTGAAGCAGATGGAGGATGTAATAGAGCATGCACTTCGGGAAGGCCTCAAATACATTCCTCAGAAGGTAGAGCTTTATGCTGGGGAAGCAGAAGACACTGAAGGTAACCTGGATGAGAAGCCAAATCCTCCAAAAACTCTGTTGGATCTTCATGGTGAGCTGTAAAAGTTTAGTTTTTTTTTCCTCTGGTCGTTTTACTATGTGTTCTGTACAGCCTCTGTTGTTTCCCCTTTTATCTTTGCATAATTCTGGATGACTAATTGCAGAACAGAAATAATTTGCATGATGACATGAAGCGATATGTTATACATCATGCAATGTAAAATGTACAAAACTTTTACCGTAAACTTTTTTGTTCTATTCTGTACACCAACCAAATTAATCTCAACTGTGTCATAAATTTAAAAATTACATTCATGCATTTTCATTTTCTTCATGACTCCTTTCTTCAAACCTCTGTGACCAAGACAATGTTTTTTTTTTCTGTGAATATGCGGATTTGGTGAAGCTCATAAACTTGTTTCTTCAAATGCTGCTAGCTGAGCTTGTCTTATGTTTTTGATCTGCACAAAATGGGCCAACAGCAAATAACACGTTTCTACAGCAGTTCTTTATATGGTCTCTCCATCTTTATTGCAGACATCTTATTGGACATCTAATAAAAAATACTTTACAAGCAAAAGTCTCATGCCATGTTTGATGTAAATATTTTAAAAGTTGTGGAGACGTTTACAACAGGATCAGGTTGCATGAACATGCTTCTGAGTGAATTTTAGCATCAATACTCCTGGTTTGGCTATTAATAACTGTAAATTATTTATAAAGACAAATATTTACAAAACAAGTAATATAGTCCAAAATTACCAAGTCAAGGGCACCATTTAAAAATTAGGAAAATATTGCCAAATAATTCAGTCAGTATAATCCTAAACCCTGTCTGACACGGCTTAGGTTTTAATATAGCAATAAAGGAAGGCATAAGTCCAGCACTGCACTCTTTGAGCAGCAACACTCAACCAAACTGAGAAAAAGACGAAGGAATGATGAAAACTACAGTATTAAAAATAAACAGTAAAACATGCAATGGAACCAGTAGAGTGATTCTGATGTCACACTTCAGTGTGAATTTTGAATGCTGAGAAATCCATGTTCATTTAAGAAAAATCAAAGGTCTGACCAAATCAGTCCTCAACAAAATCTAAATTAGTTAGCACCAGATTATGCTGTGCACCAGAAATACTTAAAGAGTAAAGCCAGAAATAAGCCACATCTATACTAACATTGCAGTAGAAATATACATATTTAAGACCAAAGTTTTTATTGAAGAGTTTTGTTGGTGAGGCTAAATTAGACCTAAATTTTTTCAGATTAATTTAGACTAGTTGACAAACTTTGTATGAGTTCCAAATTACCTTTTGCACAAAGCAAAGCAAAGGTAAAAACAAAACATTATTTTGACAAAGTAATGTTTTGTTAATCTGATGAGTTAGAAATCAATATCCCATTTGAACAATAAAATCTGCCCCCTTTGGCCAGAGGGGGTCAAAATGTAACTTTGCTGATGCCATACAAAACACTGACCATGAAAACAACATTCCTGGCTACAGGTAGCATCTTAATGCTGGGTTTCCCTTTTGTCAGCAGGGACATAGAAGCCAATGCAGAGTATTCCTGAAAGAAAACCTGTTCAAATCAAAGGTCAGGCCTAAATCAAAGGTCAGGCCTAAATCAAAGGTCAGGCCTTAGTCCAACTGAAAATCGGAGGTTGAAATGCAGTATGAATGAACAAGTGATGTGCTTCCAAAAAGATACAACCTCAAAAAGAGACAACTATAAAAAAGATCCTTTGCAAACCGGCATTAAATGATCAGCAGGATTTTGAGATGATGGAGATAGGTGGTATACTCTGCATACTTAGCTATAATTACTCATTATAGAAAATGGATGGCTAGATAGACAAATGGACGGACAGAGGGTTTGATCTGCTTGTCTTGGAATAATGCCTCATGGTAACTTGTGGAACGACAAAACACAAATAAACAAAACTGAATCAAAGCCAACAACAACTGCACCATCCATCAGCAGTCGATAATTATATGTATGTGAGGACTAAAGCAGTTTCGCTTTGACGTTTTTCCATTTACTTGAAATGATGTTTGCATGTTCCCACGAAATGAAAGAGTAAATAAGAAAGACTGAAGTCAGATAAGGAATTGAGCTGCAGGTTAAGAAGTCCGTCCAGGGGCCACACCCAAAAGCAGGCGTGGCGCAGGGGAGGTTACAGAAACAGAGTAAAAGCTGCTGTGATTCATTCCATCGTTTTTATGCCTCATCACCTTCACAGCAAGTCCAGCTCCAGAAAAAGGTATGACAATGAACTCTATGGCTGCATTAAATAAATGCAATTTTCACAGTGTTTTCAACTTATGTGTGTGGTGAAAAAGGACAGAAAGTTAGTTAATGTGAGAGTCAAGGATACAGAGGATAGGAGACAAATGAGCCACTTTGGCAACCCCAAAAGAAAAAGAAGACTGTTTTCAATATGGGACTGAAAAAATCACTTATTTAGCTAATATAATGTATATTTAATTACATCCTAGAAACTCATCTAAGTCGTAATGGCAGGAGCATCATTTCCCAGAAGAGTGGCTGGTGTTGGAAAAACTAATCTTCTCCTAATTTTTACTTTGCTGAGTCTGCTCTGCCCTGCAAATTCATGGATAAACAAGAAAGATCTGGTATTTTTATTATACTCTTTTTTTTATCAATCTTGCTGTAAATATATATATTTTTTAAATCACTCATAAATAGAAAAACTGAGATGTGACTCAATTTTAGTATTTCGTTGTTTTTATATTGCATCTATTGCAAGCATGAGGTACACGGAGTATAAATGTTTGATTTCCCTTCTAAATTTCCAGGGAGAGATCAAAGAAAACATCCAGAAGCTACAACATGATGCAGCAAGAAGAAAGGTGAGTAAAGTACTTAAAAGCAAATCCTCCCTTCACGTGACACTGTTTTTTAGTTTTGGATAATGACAAAAGCAACAGGAAACCTTGAGTTTCAGCTTCATGTTTCTTTGTTTCCCAGGCTGCCAACATGATGGACCATAAATTCATCCCAGGCCTCCTGGAAGATGCGGCAAAATTGATGGACACCATGAATAAAATGATGACGAAAGCAATGCCTGACTTTTTTCCATTTCACGAATTCCTCCTTGACATAAAGAACTTCCTGGGAGAACTTCAGATTTACATGAGCAAAGAGTTCAAAAATGAAATGGTAAAAATCGACAACTACAAAGACAAGCTGACACAGCTGGATGTGATAATAGAAAACTTAGCAGAAGGAAAAGCTGACCTGTAAAGCTTTAGTGACTGTGCTTGTCAGTATTTTATACATCCTGGTATTTAGGGAGATTGAGAATGACATGAAAAATGCATTTTTCATGAAATTGTCAGTGAATATTGAATATTGCTGCACATAATAAAGTCCTAAAGGCCATTTAATTCTTGTTTTTACTGGTTTCAAAGTGTTAAAGAAATGTTACATCTGCTTTTGCAATTAAAAACTGAATGTGATTGTTTGACAAGCAGTTATAAAGAACATCTAAGACATCTGGGAATATTTATTTTTTCCACTTTCTGTTTGCACCTAAATGTGGACCAATGTCATATTACACCTTCTTTGGACAAACAAGGGACAGACGTTCCAGCAGAATATTAAGATCAGTCCCAATGCCTGTCTGTAATGGTAAAACAGAATAATATTTAATTCATCTAACTTTATTGTTGCTTTTAAAGAAAATTCTGTGTAATTGTCGTAAAGATTGTAAAATAAACATATTTCATCACAGCAGCACAACCTCATAGTTTTGTTTTGTTTCCAGAGAAATCCAGCTTTTCATTTCTGCATGTTTCACATGGTACAAAAAGTCAGACCTTTATATATTCTTCCTTCCTGCAAGCCACATATACACATTTATACCGTTTCTGTGTTGATTTGACCATTTGATTATGTTATTATCCTTCAGATAGACCCAGTGTAGACCGATTTTCAGTGGGTCCACCAGTTTATTTTATACATCCCGGTGTTTGATACTGACATGCACTGCTAAAGGTTTCCCACAACAATAAAACTGGGAAAACTTCACCCATTTATATTTTTGATGGTTGTCATTTTTAAATACAGGCATGCAGTTAAAGTTAATTAAAGCTGTGTCAAGTAATGCTACATTTAAAAAACTTTTTTTTTACATATTTATCAAGTGTCAACAAATGCATCCACATGTTTCATAATGAATTAATTTTCATAGTTTGTGACTAAAGTCCAGTGAGAAGTAAGTCTTTTTTTCGCCACTAGTTCCAGTGACAATCATTGAACGGACAGCAGGTGGACATCCTTATTCTGAAATGCTGCATTCGATTGTTTTATACAGTTGGTTTGGTTTTGTTTTGTGTCACTGCCGCTTGAAATCTTGTCAGAAAATTTCCAGAAATGAAAGTGAAGAGGTAGCTTACACACTTTAAAATTCTTCTGCTGTTCTATTGTTCCTGTTTAATCCTCAACCCCTGCTCCTCGTCCTTTAACGTTATGCCTCCTGTAATTTGCTTCTGTATTTCATTAAAACCTCAGATAAAATATTTCAAAGACCAAAAAAGATATATATTATTTTTTAATATAGTAAGTTATACCCTACCCAATTATGGGGACAGTTGTCTTGTAAAACTATTTCATGCACAGATTGTTAGACAAGAAAGTTTGTTTTTAAAGAAGTGTGAGTAATGTATCCCAGATTACGGACAGAGGGAAGATCGAGTGGAAGGAAAAAGTGTTTGGAAGAGGATTAATAAGTAAACTCAAATAGTTTTGGGGAGATTCGCATGGCGTCACCTGGAGTCCAGAGAGAGAGAGGAAATACAGCTGTTATATTTCCTGTGTTAAGCTGCTTTTAAAACAGAGACAAAGAAAATATCTTCACTCTCTGTGTTGAGAATTGCAGCAACAAAATGCTTTAATAAATGGGGTGGAGCCATCACCAATACACCAAAGGCACAGGGAGAGGCTACCAGTATATAACACACTCAGTGTTTTGCTGCCCATCCAGTTTTCTTTGCTTATTTGTTGACATCTCCGGTAAGTTGTGATACGTCCTAATTTGTTTTGCTCTGTTGTAATTTTATTACCTTTAATAATTACTCTTCAGTCTTTCCCCAGACGTCATGGCAGAAAAAGCTAGAGGCACAGGAATCACTGGCCTTCTCCTCATTTTTACTCTGCTGAGTCTGATCTGCTTCATAAGAGCTCAGTCTGACAAGGAGCGTCTTGTAAGTTAATCATAAGACTCTCTGAGATGGAAAAATACGATTTTAAGCTGGATTGAAATCTGGTTGCATATCTAAACTTCTGTTTTATCCTTGTCCATTTTCTTTGTGGGTGTGCAGGAAATGATGAAGGCAGAGTATCAGACACAAAAGCAAGATGTGGAAAGAAAAAAAGTGAGTGTTTGTTGCTAATGTCTAGGATAGTACGATGAGACAAAGAGTCACATTAGTATGTTACACACAGATGTTGTAAAGTTGTAAATGGAAGTTTTATGAAAACTGTACAAATTAGAATTTCATAGGAACAAACCTGGACAATATTTTTGCAGATGGTGATAAAACAGTTTGATGCACTTCCACTTCAGATAAATGAACTATTTACCATTGCAGTCAAGCAATGTGCATAAAAACTTTCTAAAGTGAAACTATGCAACCTGGCTCTACTGGATTCCATGACATATTGCATTTTTTATTAGTGTGGAGGCTCATCTTACGTCTTGTACAATTTAAGTCAGCATTGTTACGATTCTTTTGCCAAAAGATATTCAGCAGTTTGTGCCTCATCACAAAGAAATCTTATTTTTCTCCTTTCAGGAACAGTTCAAGTCTCAACGGACCTCCATAAATCTGAGTTTAAGGAAATCTTTAAACAAAGTGGTTGGAATGATTCCAATGGTGAAGAAAACTACAGCCGAACTTCCTGGTGCCTTCCCCCCCACAGAAAAAATTCTTGAGAAGACAAAGGTGTTTTTGGAGAAAGCTATGGTTTATTTTGACATGAAATATGAGAAGTTTGACAAAAGCATAAAGGAATGGGAAGAGGATCTGAGAGAGGTAAATGAAATTATCGATTCGCTTGAGAAGAAAATAGAAGGGGAACCTGACAGTGAAGAGGAAATTGAAAGTGAGGAGGAAGATGATTAGGATGGTAAATATTAATCTCTTTTTACACTGTCTCTAACTTCAGTTTAATTTTTGAGCTTCCTGAACGCCTTAAAACCTTTTCAGCTTCAGCAAAGCAACAGAAACAAGTTAGAGGAAATTAAAGCATCTTGCATGTGAATCCTGTAACAAATAATAAAAGCATACCTGTCAAAAATGCAGAGAATGGAAAAAAGCTTAGAAATTAAGCAAAGAGGCATTGCTTCATTTTACTCTTCTTCTATGTCAGGATAATTCACAAAGGTCTTTCTGTAATCTGTGATTTTACATCAAAAATGATGATGATGATGAAGATGTCTAAATGATGTGAAACCAAATAAAACTGATGTCACATGGAAACTAATAAACGATTTTGAAAATGCTGATGTGTTGTTAAGTAATAAGACCAAGTGGATAATCATAACTAATAAATTTATTAGCTGTTAGCTGGTGAACAGGGATGTGAGTTTGAATTAATGAGTAAACGGCCTGCCTGACTACTTGCCTTCGACTGTTTTGGGCAGATTTGAAGAACTTTCTTCTGCTGACCCACTTAGTGTTTGACTCTGATCTTGATTGGTTCTACTTGATTTAGAAGCTTGTGTTTGGGAGGAGTGTTGCTCCCTTTGTGATCCTTTTGCCTTTTGAATTTACTTTAGACTCACCTGTTTGTTTGTTTGTTTGTTGTTTTTATTGCTGGTGTTTCACTTAATCCTCTTTTGTCTGTTAGTCTTTTTTTCTGTTAATTGGGTTAAGTTGTACTGTGTTTGGTTTGTAAAAAAAAACAAAAAAAAAAACATCCCCTTTTTGTAATAAATTATTTCTAAGTTTCCCTTGTGACTCTGGACACTTCTTTATGTTACCACCCCTGAGACTCTAGACCTTGGGGTCATAAAAGATGGGTTCTGTGTCCCAGAGATGACGACGCTTTGTTGTCATCTCTGGTCAGATGAGCTGAAAGGCCACTTAGAGACGATGAAGACATTACTCTAAAACATCAAAAACCCGATGGGAGTTTGCAAACGCACTCAGAGACAAAGACTTAAAGTTTTGGAGATGCGATGGAGACAGCTTGAGAACACGTTTCGAATTAAATATGGGATCGGAAAAATTGCACTGACACATTATTTTTCAGCACTTCAGAAAAATAGATGACATTGTGATGAAAGAACATTATGTAGGATTTTGTTTTTCATGAGCCAGAATCTGAATTATCATTTCGTCTTCCATAATTATGTTTTCTGATTATCGGTTTTATCAAAAAGAGAGAGAGAAAGAAGTTCAAGAAAAACGTCACATTTCACACGTTCACATAAAGCAGCTCATCGTGGCCCTCTTCTTGGAGCTTTACTGCAGCCAAAATGGCCTCAGTTTCCTTCTCAAAAGCTTTCTTTACTTTATCAGTCGTTTTTCTTCTCGATTAAGAAGTTTATGACAATATCCAGATGTTCTTGCAGTGACAGAGAATTTTGGTTTGTTGCTATCAGTTGCTGAAGAATCAGATAAAGATCCTCGAATTCTTTTTTATGATAGTTGAGCTGAACCCAGAAAAATAAATGGTAACACTTTATTTGAAGGGGGGTGAATAAGACTGTCATGACACTTTCATTAACATAACACCTGTCATGA
>NW_015112897.1:174977-191957 GCF_001443285.1 Poecilia latipinna
ATGCTGGGGGGGGGCACATAAAATGACATGGCGGGCCACATGTGGCCCGCGGGCCTTGAGTTTGACACATGTGTGCTAGACTGTATCTGTGTGAACCACATCTCAAGTTCCACTAATTTCTGTTATTGGTTATTGGTTCAGCTTTTGTAAAAGTAGTCTTCAGTGGGCATGATGCAAAATGTCAACAGCAAACCGGAATGTTTACTGTATGCATTGCTCCTTGGAGACATTTGTTTAAAGAATTAAATAGTAAATATAATACAGTTCTTTTGGAAAGGACTACACGTCTGAGAAAAATGGAAAGTTTTCCATTTTCCCATTTTTCCCTGAGTTCATGGTAAGGCACAGACTCACCAACGGATGGAAAATTTTGTTACGTCAGAACTAATTCAGCAATGTCTTTTAATCTCCCTTTCAGCGCATGAATTCTAACCAAACTATAACAAAGACCAAAAATTAACTAACATGAGAGTAAAACGTTTTTCAAAACTGAGAAATTTAAATTTCCCATTCCTAATCCAGTACTTCCAAATCCACATAAATGACTACTGGCGATAACATGCTATAGAGGATAGGTGTGCATGTGATTCTTCTCTACCGTTTTTCAACTCCTGGTAGTTTCAGCTTACTGGAAAACGCCAGCTTTCACTGCGACTGTCAGGTTACAGTAAATGGTGCCTGCAGTGCAGCACAATACAGACGGCATTGTGGACACAGCGTGACCTGAATGCGGACGTGACGGATGAAGTGAGTAAATAGTTTTATTTGTTTTGTGGGAGACTTGGTTTTCTCAGGAAGTGACAGACGGAGGAGAAAATTACAGTTTAAAATCTGCTAGAGCGACAAAGCAGGTGGAGTTGAGGAGGAGTGGGAGATTCTTGGCAGGTGATGAGAGACAGAAGAGATTGAATTAATGATTGTGTCTTCTCTCACATATTTTAGATTGTGATTCGAACAGTTGAACAAAATGTATAACCGGTGTGACTGAACGCCCTGTTTATACTTGTCATAAATCACCTTTCGGTGACTCATCTCACTGTAAAATCACATTTTACAGCATCTGCAGACAGATATTGGCAGGAGAATATCAATAAAAGGAAACCTATGTGAGCCCCACACAATGAGCTGATCTGTTTTAAGATGTTCTGCTTAAGTGTACCTGTCTTATCAGGCATTTCATGACTTAGGGTGATCTGAGGGGAATGACAGTTGCAGCCTTCAGGCAGGAAAGAACAACAGATTGTTATGATGGACATTTATAGATCTTAGCATAAACAGGAGTAACCTGGTCACCAGGTGCTTTCTGAAGCTGCTGCCTTTTCATTGGCACTTTAAAAACTACCCTTTGAAATCTTTTAACAAAATTATAAATATGCTCAACCAGTCATTTGTATTAAAACAAATAATTTGGATAAAGTAGATAAAAAAATTCTAAAGGAAGAGTAAAAATTCTGTTATTTTGAACTCAGTGTATAATTCAGACATGGTAACAATGTAAATGTAACATAAACTTTAAGCATATTGGTTTAGTAGAAGAGCTACTGTGTGTATTGATGTTGCCTGCTGAGGTGGGGGAATTTATCTCTATGTTGGTCTGGTTATTTGTTCCAAATAGTTTAATAACCATAAAGGCACAAATAGAGCCAAAACATGAACATGTGTAACACTGACAAGTAATTATGCAAAGAATCAATTGAATGTGCATGTTGTCATTACATCACAATATGCACAATACTTCATTTAATTTTATGCATTAAAACAGGCACAATATAATCTACTTTTTTTTGGATCACCATTGGTACTTTCTGCACAAAGTGACTTATCTTAGTTGATTCTGCCTCAATTCTCCATGAGACGGTGGAGTTAGAAAGGATTGTTGACCTGGTGCAGTCTTTGTTTCTCTTGCGTTTTGTGTCAGAGCACAAACAAATGTTGTTATAAAGCAAAAGTGAAAGTTCTGTGTAAATAATACGTAAGAGGTAGAGAATAAAAATGAATGTGTACAGGTAGTCTGAGGATTATTTAAGGCATGTTTGGTGCATCATGTAGTCATTTCTTCTGTTGGCATCTGAAAAGCAGCTCTTTTGACCCGGCTGGTAAGATTGACACTAAGACTAGTGTCTAGTCTCAAAGAATAACATTTCACCTACCTACTATATATATATATATTTTATTTATTTTTTTTTTATTAATCCTACAAACATGTGCTCAAAGTTTTAATTCCCAGCACAATGGCAGCAGCAGACGTACCTGGAAGCCTGGTTGGAGGCAGAGCCACCAAGGGACTGCTTCTCATCTTCACTCTGCTGAGTCTAGCTTATGTCACAGACTCCTTGGAAGCTGCAGCGACTCTGGTAAAACATAAGTACATAAAGTTTACTTCTTAAGTTTTCCTTATGATGGCAAAATTGAGTCATTATCATGACAAGAATGATAAAATATATTTTATGTTCTGTCTGAAGAATTACAAAACTTGGAAAAAGAAAAATAGTCTAATTGTGAATGTCTCTTCAGCATTAGGCTAACTTATTTTTGTTTATTTTTTTCTGCTTATAGAGTTTCCAATTTTTTTAATTTATGTTTTTTTTTGTCACTCATTAATAATATAGGGTCAAATATTCACTGTATTCAATCCTACTATGAGCAAACTCTTACCAAGTATTCGTACACCTGTATATCACTTTTTTCTTAATTTTTTTTTAGGAAATTCTCAAATCATACGATCAGGGTGGACTGGAAGAGGCAGCCAACAAGATGGTGTGTCAATGATCTCACAGTGATCTATTACTATAAATAAATGTGATCATAATTTACCATAAAGAATAAATGAAGGAAAATTTGTCCATATTTTACATGAATGTATACCTGCAGACCAAGATTCTAATACAAACCATTTAGAAGGATGCTGTAAAACAATTTTGCTAATTCAATGTGTTTTCCATTTCCCCCCCCCTCCCCCAACAGGTACAACTGGACAACGATCTTACAAGTTTTGTAGGCTATTTTCAGGAAGACGTTGACAAGATTGCTGCTCTTGTAAAGCAACTGAAAGCCATAACACAGTGGTCTCATTACCTGAGAGAACTCCCAACAGTAGTCACTGACTTTTTACATGGAAAGATTCAAAAGGCCAATGATGATGTAGAGGCTTACCGAAAGGAAATGGAGGACATCTGGGCCTACATTCAATCAAAAAAAGAACACAACCATGAGATGTTATAGAGCTTAAGTGAAATCCTCTTATGTTTGTTTTTATGTAAAAATCAAGAATGAATGACCAATTAAAGACAATCTAAGATGTGTTAGGTGTTTGTAAACGGTTGGCGATTCTGTGTCTTTGTAATGAAACTATATAGATCTATACATATATCTATATCTATAATTATTGAAAAGGAAGTTGAGGGATGCTATCTGAAACATTGGTCTACCTGCATGGGGTTGTACAGGTGAAAATGATCAAAAATGACCTTTTGTCCTTTGAATTGTGGCTTTAAAATAAATATTATGTAAGTAAATCATTTGATATTGTTTCTGATCATTTTTTCCCCCAGTAACTTGTGAGAATTTTAAATAAATCAGATTTTACTTTACTCCAATGTTACAAACATGTTAAGAGCAGATTTATTAGACTACATCAGTTCACAGACCAGTACATCTATGTCCAAAGAGCCATAATGACCCTTACAAATATTGACATGTCTTCAGATTTTCTGTTCCTTTCTGAAAAACAAACAAACCTGTGTTAATTGTTGTCAATGTGGTCTTCGAGAAATGGATGCACAAAGAGATCTCCAGGATCTCTTCCCTCGACTTTTTCTTTTAGGTTTCTGTAAAAACTAACCAGATTTCTATTGTGATGAGGGAGTTATGAAGGACGGACTGGTTTTCAGGCAGTTAATTTTTTCATTTGAAATGAAAAATGAAAAAAAGAAAGAACAGAAAAAGAAAAAATAGACTCGCTTTTTTGTCTTTTGTACATTTTTTATTGATCTTGGCCTTCATCGTCCTGGCAACCTGAGTAACAACATTTTCTTCGTCATCATCATCTGCTCTTATGTTTTTACTGTTCTCTGCCAGCCACTCGTAATCATGTCTATGATGAATATTGTGACAGCATTCAGGAAGCTGAGAGCAAGTGTGGAGTGAAGTTTGTGTGTGACACACCCTGACACACCCAACGCCAAGCCACAGCACAAAGTTGCTTTTGGTTTTTCCCACTGAAGTTCTCACAATGAAAATCCACATCAGTTTCTCAAGACTGAAGTCAGTGGAGAACATGTATGTGTACCTGATGACTTTATTGGTCGTCAATCAGGAAATTCACAGCAGGTGATGAGGGATAGAATTCCTGTCTCCTCCCAAATGTCAATTGTCTCTCAAATTCCTTTGATTTGGCAGACGACACTCACAAAATGTGTGACTTTGATCTTCCCATTTATAGTTCTCTGAAATCACCTTTGCTGGTTTCACCTTACTGTAAAACTGCATGCATGAGAATGTCAAAAAGAAACCGACCTGACCTCAACCCTGATTGCTGTAAGCATTGTGTTATGAGTTTGTTTTTATATAAAAGACAGGAATTGTATCAGTCTCATCATGACTTCAGTTGTTCTAGGATACATGAAAGCATCAGTAGAACAGAACAGAAAAGTCTTTATTGTCATGACACAAGTGCAAGACGAAATTATTGCACCTGTCAATGTCAGGAAATTTTAATGAATGAAATGAAAAAACTGTAAAAACTATCCATTAAAAAAAAAACGTACTTAGACATGTAAACAGAATTTAGGCAGAATTCAGGACCTGGCAGCTCATGAGTAAAAACGTTCTGCTTTGTGGCAGAGTGTGGAAACATCCATCTCATCTATGATGTGAACAAAAATAAAACAGACTATTGTAGATTTCAGGAGAAACAGGATTACATCAAAAACTATTTTCATCATGGGAGAAGAAGTGGAGATGGTTGAGGGATGCATACATACCTTGGTGTTCATCTGAACAGAATTTTGAATCAATATGAGTTGCAGCAACATTTAATTTTCTTTTGGGATCAATAAAGTACACTTGAATTTGGATTGTGTTCAAATTCAAGTCACTATTTTTGAGTGAATTGAATTGCTTCCTCAATGGGAGCTGGGTAAACAGATGATATCTGGGGTTTAATGTATTTTACAAGCTCTGCTTAGGCAACAAGCTCTTAAACCTATGTAGTCGCTGCCCGCCGTGCGGCGTACAAGCATGTGACGCATTAATAAGGCTTCGTAATAACATGGACGCATACCGAGTTTTCATTTCGACTCTGTTGGACAGCACGGACTTCAAACTTTATAAAAGTGGTGTTTTTATATTGGTTTTGTGGTTATTTACTTCAAAATAAAGCCAGAAATAAGATCGATCATTTCCGCCTTATTTTGTGGGGTCTAAATGTACCACATTTCGAAACAACCAATAAAAATGTGTTGACAGTCTGTTGCTAGGTAGAACGGAGATACGTGGGAAGAGACGAGGGGGGGGGTTGGATACGGCAAGAGACTAGGGCACAGTGATGCTGTGGATTTTACTAAGAGTGTTTCGATGGGTTTTTTAGACGATAAGTGTGTTAGTTAGAGTTCGTGGTGTGTGCAGGGTTAGTAGTAGTTTTGCTAGCTATCGCTACATGGCTTCATAGCGAGTGCTGACGCACAGAGAAGAGAGACTGCGCGCTGGGATGGCCAGTTAGACCTCGTCTTTATTAATAATGTCAACCACACTGTGTGAAAGAGTGATTTGCTGTCTGCTATCCTGAAGATATTTTTCTTCAAATAGGGACAGAAGGCCTTCTTACCCTCTGCAGAAGGAATCCTGTCTTATCCTGGCTTATTAGCACTGGTTCTGTAGTAGCCCCGCAGAATGAAATCAGCAGTGTCTCCTCCAAGTTGATATTATGAAGATCCTGCAAAGACTGCCTTTAAAATGTATTTTAAAACGCCAAAATGGTAAAATACGCTCAAAGAATTGTTCTGTGACAAAATCTTTCACATTAAGCCCAATAACAATAACTTAAAATAATAAAATTAAATTAAATGTTTAATTAAAAACAATTAAAACATAATAAAAATAGGGCGCAATTATAAAGTAGCAGTAAAAAAATGCTATTTTGAAAATGTAGATGAAGTAAAGATGTTGCTGTTTCCTTAGGATCCACCAGTGGTACTTTTTCCACCAACAAAGGGGAAAAAACTCATTTAAACTCATAAAACTCATTAAAGATCCCTGCGGGATCTTTAATGTTTTTTAAGTGTTAATGAAATTTGAATTGAATCGTCACTCTAAATATTTTTGCTCAACTTTTGTTTTGAGATTAAACAATAAAAAGAATAATTACAAGAAGTTTGTCTAATTTTTAACATTTTTAAAAGTAACTTCACATGTTTTTGCAAATTGTGGATCTTCCAATAGGGGCAGATCTATTGGATCGTGGATCTTGGTTGGACTGATGCTTCCTTCATTTGCCTCAACAAGCCACATTTTATCACCTTCCTAAAATAATGGCCCAAGTCATTTTTGCCAAAAGTCTTTTTTTTCTCCCTTTTTTTAATGACAAAAATTGTAATAATGACTTAGGCCATTATTTTTAGAAAAGTGATGATTTATTTTTCCACTTTGATCTTGTTTGAGTATTACAAAAAAACATCAATTTTTGAGCTTTAAATCATGTTTTAATGTTATTCCCTCATCAAAAACATTATCTCATGCATGTTGAATTTCATTTTCTGTTTGTAAACACATACTTAATGAGTTGTGATTTTTTTTTTCATGCAGAATCAACACATCGCTCATTAGACACAATGACTTAGACCATTAGTTTATGCAAATGTTGTCCTCTCTTCACTTTTAGTGTTGTAGTACTTTGAGGTAAATCTTGTGAATAAGAATTTTTTCTTACTGATGAAATAAAAGTTAAACTAACTGACACTACATTTGAAAATTAAAACTTGCAAGCGTTGCCAAACCTTCTACAACTCTGAAATCCAGGGTTTGAAAAACGGACGGTGGAGACAAAAAAAGATGAGTGGGATGATAATGATTTATTTAATATTGCTGATCATCACAATTGTCTGAAATAAATTTACCAATAACAATGTTCAAAAATCAAATCCACATTCCTAAAAGATGATATATTTTGTATTAATAAACCACTTTAAAAATTGCCACAGAAAACAACATTATTACAAATGATTTTATATAGATTAGCATGATACAATTACATGTTATATTTATGACTTTAATTATTACACAGTTGATCACAGAATTATTAGCCAGAAACAAAATCAAATCAGAATCAAAATGTCCGACGCATAACCCATTTATTTCATCCCTCACCTTTATCTTTACTGATTAGTAGCTTTATCAAAAACAGAGAAAGAGACAAGCAAAAGAAATGTTCCATATCTCAAGTTCACAGAAAGCAGTCACCAACTACAGCTCATCATGGGCCTCTTCTTGGAGTTCTACTACAGCCCAAATGGCCTCAATTTCCATTTCAGCAGCTTTCTTTATTTTTGCAAATTTAGTCTTCTTCTGGGCTAAAAACTTTATGATGACATCCTGAAGTTCTCGCAGTGACTCAGAGTTTTTGGTTGCTGCTATCAGTCGTCCCAGAATCGGATACAGCTTCTCATATTGTTTTATATTATTTCTTTCCTCCAATTCAAGAATTGTCATGAGTTGTGCCTAAAGAGAAATTAATTTAATTAGGCGTGGAGCATTTCATCAACCATGTAAAAAGACAAATTAGGTTGAATGCATTATGTGAAATATAGAAAACAAACCTTCTTTTTGGCTGCTTGTTCTATTCCGCCCTGGAAGTATTCGTGTAGAATATCCTGAAAATTAACATTTTTAAAAAAATGATATATATAATTAGAGATAATTAATGTAATTAGAGAGAAATAAAAACACACACTTTAAAATGAAGAATTTTAATTTCTTGTTGACATAAATGCTTCTGTATTTGTTTTAGTTTTGCTAAGAGAGATTCCTTAAATTACTGTTTTTCACTCCCATCATTTTGAAACATTATCTGCAGTGTTTTAGACACACACACATTGACAGAAACAAAATTTTAGATCTCAAAACAAAGTAGGTCATAAATCTATATTACCAGATGTTCTTCATAAATCAGTGAGTTTGAGAGATTGATGAGAGCCAGCAGGCTGAAGAGGAGCATCAGTCCTGTGGAGGGTCTGAGACAGACGACCATGATTACTGGAATTAAAACAGATAAAAGTTTAGATAAAATTAATTAAAGAACATCGGAGCTGGATCTTTTAAGTCTCTGTTAACAATGTTATATAGAAACTTTAATTGTTCAATGACAGACCTTACCTGCTGGATGACTGACAGAGGAGATGATGTGCAGATAAAAACCAAACTAGTGATTCGACAGACTACAGGTGCTTTAAATACTCTTCAGATCACCTGTCACCTGCTAGACTCCACCTATGTGAACCACGTCTTAGGTTTCACTATTTATCTTATTAGTTCAGATTTTGAAAAAGTGCATCTTCAGTTGTCATGAACAGAAAATGACAGCAGCACAGAGGCTTGCTTAGTGTAATGCATTGCTGCTTGGGGTGTTTTTCAAAGAAACAACAAGTAAATAAACAAAGTTCTTTGTAAATAAATAAATAAATGTAAAGTCTAATGTAATAATATCACATTCTATTACTGACAAAGATACAGCAAAAACTAGAGTTTCCAAATTAATGCCCATTTTGTGTTAATGTTGTATTTTCAATTTAGGTTTGCATGTTACTCTCAAAGGAAATCACTCCTGGCAGCTTCATCTGAATATAACCACATTTTCTGCCACCACATAACGAAAACGAGAAACTGTTCTAAGTTTGGCACAGTAACATGACTGCTCCTAATATTTCACGTCATCCTTGATCTCTCTATGTAACGGACACAAAGTCTTGATGCCTTGACTCTTTTTTTTTTTTTTTCACCACTGCAGATGCAGTTTAGATGGAAAAGGGTAAAACCATCTGGATAGATTCTTCCATCTATCCGACTGGTGGAGGATTGCAAGAGCAGCATTCAGTACCAAGATCTCCAGGTCTTCCTCTCTCTCCATCAACTTATTATTATCATAATGCTATAATTATTTCATGACTTAATTATAATAATATGATACTGAGATAGTATCTCATAGTAAAATGATAATGAGATACTATCTCAGTATAATTTTATTATATTGAGACAGTATCTCAGTATAATGACATAATTATTATGTGGTAACTATAATGATCTAACTACTAAACATGAACAAGTATAAAATGACCTAACTACTAACGACACAAGGACAAAGGTTGAGCCCATGTCTTGCGAACTGACTCTCTGTTATTTTGGCTATTAGTTTGGATTATTATCCCAGTGAAAAACACAACAGAAAATCATCCGTTTTGCTGCAGCAAAAAAAAACTTGGCATTTTGATTTCATTTCCTGTTTTTAAAGTCAGACTAAAACATCTTTAACTGCTTTGCAGAATATGCTCATTGTGCTTTGTATATTTGCAAATGTTGTCATCTCACCATTTTTTCCACTTTTATATTTACCATCTTTAGACAAACATTGTGAAGAGGATAGTGTTCTTAGTGGGGGATTTTTAATCAAATAAATATTGAACTAACAATATATCTGAAACCTAAAAGCAAAAGCTTGTGAGCATGAGGACACTTTTCAAATTCTGAAATATGGCGGCTTTGGGAGGGAGACAAAAAGGATTGGAGAGACGATAATCCCACAATTTAATATGATTTATTTAATAATAGAGCAGATCATCACAATTTGGCTGTAGCAATTAAAAAAGTTAAAGAGATTACATGTTTTTTATTAATGAACTGTGTCAAAAATATCAACAGAAAACAACATTATTATTATAGAAGCTCTTGCAGATTAGTACAATCAAAATACAATTAATAGTTGTGTTTTTGATTAATACACACTTGATCACAAACAGAAGCATTAGCCTGAAACCGAAAGTCATTGTACTCCCACCAAACAAACAAAAGAAAAATGTTACATATCAAACATTTACACAAACCAGTCGTAACACCAACTACAGCTCATCACGGCTGTCTTCTTGGCGCTCTATGAAAGACCAAATGTCCTCGATCTCCTTTTCTAAAGCTTTCTTTGCTTCTGCAAACTCAGTTTTCTTCTGGACTATGAAGTTTATGATGACGTCCTTGAGTTCTCGTAGTGACGAAGAATTTTCGGTTGCTGCTATCAGTTGTCGCAGAATCGGATGAAGCTTCTCTATTTCTTTGTCATTATAGATTTCTGCCCACATAAGATCATTCAAGATTTGTTCCTAGGAGAAATTCATCTCATTAGATGTAAAATGACAAATTATGTTGAAAATATTCTATCAATTACAGCCAACAAACCTTCTTTTCAGCAGCTTGTTCTATTCCACCCTGGAGGTATTCCTGTAGAATATCCTGAAAATTTACAAAACAAACAAAACTTCTTTTATTTAAGGAGATCATGTGAACATTTGATAGCAATACAAACACCACAATTTACAATAACAAAAAAGTTAAAAACATGAAAATGTATTTGTTTTTTGGTTTTGTTTTACTCCCATTCTTTTTTAAGTATTGTCCTCACTGTTGCAGATTAAGAACACACACAGTGATGGAAATATGAGCTTAGATCTCAAAAACAAAAATAAAATAAAATAAAAATCTGCATAAATCTATATTACCAGATTTTCTTCATCAAGCAGCGAGTTTGAGAGATTGATGAGAGCCAACAGACTGAAGAGGAGTATCAGTCCTGTGGAGGGTCTAACATGGATGACCATGATTACTGGAATAAAACACATAAAAGTTTAGATAAAATTAATTAAAGAACATCGGAGCTGGATCTTTTAAGTCTCTGTTAACAATGTTATATAGAAACTTTAATTGTTCAGTACAGACCTTACCTGCTGGATGAATGACAGGAGCTGATGTGCAGATAAAAACCAAACTAATGATTCAACAGACTACAAGTGCTTTAAATACTCTTCAGATCATCTGTCACCTACTAGACTCCACCTATGTGAACCACATCTTAGGTTTCACTATTTATCTCATTAGTTCAGATTGTAAAAAAGTGCATTTTTCAGTTGTCATGAACAGAAAATGACAGCAGCACAGAGGAATGTTTAGTGTATACATCACAGACAAACGTTAGCATCTAGATAAAACTTAAAACGCCCTCTGGCATGCAATCGATTCTCATTAATTGAGGCTCCAACTAATGAATTCCACATTTACTTAAGTGTTTAATACATTATTGAATTGTTTAATAATGATAAATTAATGTATTTACAATCTTAATTAAAATATCAGCTAAATCAATATTTATTTCACGTCTTATTCAGGCATTAATTTGTGGCCCTTCTGTCCCCTGATAAAAAGGAGTTTTTCAAAATGCTGTGTTTAGCGCCACCTTTAGGCAACTGTTCAAACTGCACCATAATCATTAAATAAAACTGCAGAACGACGCAGTTACCTGTAACATTCAGTTATGAGCTGAACCAAAACCTACGGAGCCCTCCAGGGGACATGGGGAAATGTTTGCGTTCCCTCGCAATGTTGTACTTATCAGTTCATGCGCACAATATAAGGTTATGTAAGGTTTTTCCATGAATGTTAATATCTCTTTGTGAAATATCTGAAGTTTTATATTTCTATCTTTCTATCTTTGGGATAGAAAGGCACCACAGACCTTTGACATAAACAGAAACTTTCCGTAAGTAGGAAAGAAATAAAAATAAATCCTAATTTGAACTATTTCTGCGTTATCCCGGGGTAATAAGTGGTTGTCTGAATGGTTTAAAGCAGTGTTTTTCAACCTTTTTTGAGCCAAGGAACAGTATTTTAATTGAAAAAATCTCAAGGCACACCACCAACCAAAAATGTAAACAAAGATACTCCCTTAGTCGCCTATATTACATATATAGTCATTCTTATCAAAGTGTCTTGAATAGGAATCAAATAAACACAAAAATGTATTTTTTTTTTATCACATTTTACATTTCTTATTTCAAATTGCACTTAACATGTCCACTTCAAAAATACATCTGAAAAGGGCCACAACACTGTGGTCTTAAATTTAAAGAAGTTGTAGAAAACTTCAAAGTGTTTTACAAACTAATCCACAAGCATTATTTAAGCTGTAATACAGAAAATAATTCTTATTCTGAAAGAAGCAATCATATTTGGGAAAGATTTCACTTCATATTCACTGTTACAATATGAAGATTTGCATGTACAAAATGTCAATATTTGTATATTTTACCCACCTAGTGTGAAACCTGTGCATGTTTGGATGAAAACAGATGATTTCCTGGCAGAAATTGAAGAAAGACAAAGCTCTTCCTGAACAGCTCTCAGTCTCTCTGGTTTCAGTTTTTATAGTAGCCAGGCTTGAGAAGCTCACTTCACACAGATATGTTGTGGGAAATGGACCCATGTTCTTTCTAACTACTGCTGAGCTTCACTGTCTTTTCCATCACTGTCGTCACAGCTAGATACGATGCTCTCACCGCTACCTGTAACATTCATGCATCACTAATTCTCTTGTTTTAATGTAAAATGCTCTGTACCTACTGCCATCTAGTGGTAAGAAAATTACATGATTACGCCGCCAGTCACTGCAACAGCAGACACTCAAAGATGGCATTATTTGCAGATAATTCATTTTCAAAAATCTTTTAAAACCAAGTACTGTATTTTTCGGACTATACGGCGGACTACTAGCACCTTCAATTTTTTTGGAAAAAAAAAAAAAAAAAAAAAAAAAAAAAAAAAAAAAAAAAAAAAACTGGAAGCTGCTCTCGGTTTTTCACAAGGACCCAGCAGAGGGCTGTGTCCTAATAAATCAGCTGGATTTATTAAGGACGAAGCCCTCAGTCGTTTACACCGAGCTTAAGTGCAGCGGCTGTATTTCCCACCTGTAGTGCCAGATCGACAGCCCTCAACATATGAGTCTGAAAACATTTCATTTAAATCGACTTTCAATCAGTTTTGTGCACCAAAGAGTTAACAATAATAATAATAATAATAATAATAATAATAATAATAATAATAATAATAATAATAATCATCATCATCATCATCATCATCATCATCATCATCATCATCATCATCATCATAATAAACATGCTTTATTATTATAAAACATGGCAGGTGGTAGAGGGCCGCACTGGGTTTACTCGGGGAATCTGTCTGTGTATCAATCATCTCTAAACCTCTTCTTTGTTCGGTCATAATTATCGATTTATTCCATTTTGATTATCATTTTCCAAACTTTGCGAGGACTGACCACCTCGCTCATCCGCTTCCTCATACACACAGAGCCAGTAGCACGCCAGTAACCTTCCCATTCATACTTCACGACGTCACGCCCACCACCAGGTGTGAAAGCCTCTGCTCCTATCATATCAATGATTACTCATTTCATTCATATGGCTCTTATAGAGCCTCAGTGAAAACGTGTTTATTATTATAAACTCGTTGGTGCAAAAAACTGATTGAAAATCGGTTTATTTACTGCATGTTTATGTCTGTTAAGCTATAACCTGCAAAAGGCACAGAAAAACGAATTCTGGACAATTATACAGCTACAAATGATAAACAAGCTACCGGCCATGAATGACGAGCTCAACTTGTCCTAGATAAACCAGTGTTAGACTCCAGAGAATCCATTTCCTGAGCTGATTGAAACAAAAATATTTCCAACAGGTTTTGGTGAACGTCCATATTTCAGCCGCTGAGCATCTCATGACTTATCGCATCGTAACATCGCAGTAATTTTGCTCTGCAGCAAACAGAAAGTCTCTTCAACATATCTTCAGTTCCAGGTGCCCAAAAACAGGAAGAGCTGTTCACAAGCCGCTGCAGTCAGAAACCCACATAAATCCTCAGAGGCCGGTTGCAGAAGCATTTTGCAACCACATGCTTCTCCACTAGTGCCTGGCAGACGCTAGAGGGCGCTGTAAACCAGCACAACCAAGTTCAACAGCAGCGCTGTCTCCCTCATGAAAGCACAGATACACTCTTCTGTACTCTAACTCAGATCACAAACCTCCTCATCCTTCTCAGCAAAGTTCACTTGTAACCATAACGACACCTCACACATCCCTGGTTTTCCTCTTGAGTTATCCATATCCGAAATGATGTAAATGCATGTATTATTTGGATGTTTTGTGTATTTTTCTTTAGTTCCAATGTCTGAATGAATGTTTACTGTCCTGGAAATTTTTAGGAAATCATCCTGTTAAAGTTTCAGGACAACATAAATAAACATTTCTCCTGTTTGGCTCATCATACAGTCCACGTTTTAAGCTTTAGCCCTGCTTATATTTAAGTTTGACTCCTCAACTCCAGACTGTGTCCCGTGTTTTGTCATTTGCTCTCTTCTCTTCAGCTTGCCCCAAAGGTTTTCTGTAGGAGTTTGAACTCTGGACTGAGATGCATGTGGAAAAAGGTCGAGTCCATGTCTTGTGATTCAACGCTGTTCATCCGTTTAGACTTTCATCCCAGTGAAAAACATTACAAAACTCATCCACTTTGATGCAGCAAAAATCTCCACACTTTGATTTCATTTCCTGTTTTCAAACACAGACTAAATTTCCTTTTTAACAATTGTTTTCATGAGTTTTCTGTCATCTCACCCTTTTTCCGCTTTTAGATGTTTAAACACTTTCAGGCAAATATTGTAAGAATGAAACTGTTCTTGAAATAAAGGTATAACTTTGGAAACTAAAGGCATGAGAACACCTCTGAAACGACCGGGTCCTGAAAAACGTCTCGTTTTGAGCTTTAATATAAGTTGGGAGCGAGGCAAAAAGGATTGGTGAGATGAGATGATAATCCCACAATTTAATATAACTTACTTAATAATTTAACCATCCATCACAATTGCTTTACATATATTTGGCAGTAACAATTAAAAAAACGTTAAATCTACATAAAGTTTACATGTTTCTTATTAAAGAACTGTATTATTTGAGTTGACGTTTTCATACATTAGTGCAATCAAATTACATTTTGATTATTACACACTTGATCACAAAAAGCCTGAAACAGAAAATCGTTACACTTCTACCAAACAAACAAAAGGAAAATGTCACATAACAAACGTTCACATAAACCAGTAACAGCACAAACTACAGCTCATTACGGCTGTTTTCCTGGAGCTGTACTGCAGCCCAAATGTCCTCCATCTCCTTTACAAAAGCTTTCTTTCCTTCTGCAAACTTAGTTTTTTTCTGGACTATGAAGTTTATGATGACGTCCTTGAGGTCCCTCAGTGACGTGTTTTCGGTTGCTGCTATCAGTTGTCGCAGAATCGGATAAAGATTCTCAATTTGCTGTTCTTGATGGTATTCCGCCAACAGGAGTTCTGCTGTGAGTTGTGTCTACAAAAAATGTGTTTCATTCGACAAGAAGCACTTGATTAACCAGGTAAAATGACAAATCATGTTGAATACATTATGTGAGCTGCATTCAACAAACCTTCTTGTCGGCTGCTTGTTTTATTCCACCCTGGAAGTATTCATGTAGAATATCCTGAAAATTAAAAAAGTTTATGTAGTAAAATAGTAGTAACACACGCACTTTACAAGAAAGAATTCATGTAATTCCTTGTTGATGTAAAAGCTTCTGTATTTTTTATTTTTTTTACTTTTGCTAAGAGAGATTCCTTAAATTAGATTAAGGTTTGAAAAGCACACACATTGATGGAAGCATGAAATTACATCTCAAAACAAAACTTGGTATGAAGCTTTATTACCAGATTTTCTTCATAAATCAGCGAGTTTGAGAGATTGATGAGAGCCAACAGACTGAAGAGGAGTATCAGTCCTGTGGAGGGTCTAACATGGATGACCATGATTACTGGAATTAAAAGTTTATGTAAAATTAAGTAAAGAACATCTGAGCTGGATATTTTACGTCTCTGTTAGCAAATGTTATACAGTAACTTTAATTGTTCAGTGGCAGACCTTACCTGCTGGATGACTGGCAGATGAGATGATGAAACCAAACTAATGACTCAACAGACTACAAGTGTTTTATGTATTCTTCAGGTCACCTGTCAGCCGCCAGGCTCCACCTATGTGAATCACGTCTTCAGTTTCATTATCGTTTATCTGTTCGGCTTTTGAGAAAGTGCACCATCAGTTGGCATGACAGAAAATGACGGCAGCACACAGGAATGCTTAGTGTGATGCTCCTTTGGGGTGTTTTTCAAAGAAGCAACAAATAAACACAAGACCATGTTTTGTAGAAATGTGTTTTAATTCCTAATTGAATTATATCCCATTCTACAATTAACAAAAATATAGCAAAAACTGGAGTTTCCAACTTAAAACACATTTTGTGTTAATGTTATTGCTTCCATTTAGGTTTGCACATGGTTTTGGGTGTGCCTGTTACTCTTCTATTCAAGGAAATAAGTCCTGGCAGTTTCATCTTACAGGAATATAACCACATTTTCTGTCACTACATATCGTAAAAAAGAAACTGGTGGTAAAAAGGCACAATAAAACGACTTTTTCTAGTATTTCACATCAGTCCATTCATCAAAGGCATTGTTTTAAGATACTGTAAAAACAGTATCTCAATTAAATGAATTGATGAATAAAATCACAAATGTTGATGCTCTAACATGGTTTTGCTTTAGATTCCGGCACAGATCTTCAACTCCAACCAAAACCTGAAATATATCTGAAAGGATTTGAACATATCCTGCTCTTACATTCACAACCAATGCATCACAATTTGAGCATTAAATTGTCGTTTTCTACCATACAGATCAGGAACAGCAGCATCAGACTTGAGTTGTGCAAACAGGCACTGCTGTTGAATGGAGGCTGACTTCAGGATAGATTTTAATTGCATATTGTTGTTAAAAAATAAAAAAGCAGCAACATGCAG
>NW_015112897.1:192119-213655 GCF_001443285.1 Poecilia latipinna
TGCCCAAAATCAGGAAGAGCTGTTCACAAGCCGCTGCAGTCAGAAACCCACATAAATCCTCAGAGGCCGGTTGCAGAAGCATTTTGCAACCACATGCTTCTCCACTAGTGCCTGGCAGACGCTAGAGGGCGCTGTAAACCAGCACAACCAAGTTCAACAACAGCGCTGTCTCCCTCATGAAAGCACAGATACACTCTTCTGTACTCTAACTCAGATCACAAACCTCCTCATCCTTCTCAGCAGAGTTCACTTGTAACCATAACGACACCTCACACATCCCTGGTTTTCCTCTTGAGTTATCCATATCCGAAATGATGTAAATGCATGTATTATTTGGATGTTTTGTGTATTTTTCTTTAGTTCCAATGTCTGAATGAATGTTTACTGTCCTGGAAATTTTTAGGAAATCATCCTGTTAAAGTTTCAGGACAACATAAATAAACATTTCTCCTGTTTGGCTCATCATACAGTCCACGTTTTAAGCTTTAGCCCTGCTTATATTTAAGTTTGACTCCTCAACTCCAGACTGTGTCCCGTGTTTTGTCATTTGCTCTCTTCTCTTCAGCTTGCCCCAAAGGTTTTCTGTAGGAGTTTGAACTCTGGACTGAGATGCATGTGGAAAAAGGTCGAGTCCATGTCTTGTGATTCAACGCTGTTCATCCGTTTAGACTTTCATCCCAGTGAAAAACATTACAAAACTCATCCACTTTGATGCAGCAAAAATCTCCACACTTTGATTTCATTTCCTGTTTTCAAACACAGACTAAATTTCCTTTTTAACAATTGTTTTCATGAGTTTTCTGTCATCTCACCCTTTTTCCGCTTTTAGATGTTTAAACACTTTCAGGCAAATATTGTAAGAATGAAACTGTTCTTGAAATAAAGGTATAACTTTGGAAACTAAAGGCATGAGAACACCTCTGAAACGACCGGGTCCTGAAAAACGTCTCGTTTTGAGCTTTAATATAAGTTGGGAGCGAGGCAAAAAGGATTGGTGAGATGAGATGATAATCCCACAATTTAATATAACTTACTTAATAATTTAACCATCCATCACAATTGCTTTACATATATTTGGCAGTAACAATTAAAAAAACGTTAAATCTACATAAAGTTTACATGTTTCTTATTAAAGAACTGTATTATTTGAGTTGACGTTTTCATACATTAGTGCAATCAAATTACATTTTGATTATTACACACTTGATCACAAAAAGCCTGAAACAGAAAATCGTTACACTTCTACCAAACAAACAAAAGGAAAATGTCACATAACAAACGTTCACATAAACCAGTAACAGCACAAACTACAGCTCATTACGGCTGTTTTCCTGGAGCTGTACTGCAGCCCAAATGTCCTCCATCTCCTTTACAAAAGCTTTCTTTCCTTCTGCAAACTTAGTTTTTTTCTGGACTATGAAGTTTATGATGACGTCCTTGAGGTCCCTCAGTGACGTGTTTTCGGTTGCTGCTATCAGTTGTCGCAGAATCGGATAAAGATTCTCAATTTGCTGTTCTTGATGGTATTCCGCCAACAGGAGTTCTGCTGTGAGTTGTGTCTACAAAAAATGTGTTTCATTCGACAAGAAGCACTTGATTAACCAGGTAAAATGACAAATCATGTTGAATACATTATGTGAGCTGCATTCAACAAACCTTCTTGTCGGCTGCTTGTTTTATTCCACCCTGGAAGTATTCATGTAGAATATCCTGAAAATTAAAAAAGTTTATGTAGTAAAATAGTAGTAACACACGCACTTTACAAGAAAGAATTCATGTAATTCCTTGTTGATGTAAAAGCTTCTGTATTTTTTATTTTTTTTACTTTTGCTAAGAGAGATTCCTTAAATTAGATTAAGGTTTGAAAAGCACACACATTGATGGAAGCATGAAATTACATCTCAAAACAAAACTTGGTATGAAGCTTTATTACCAGATTTTCTTCATAAATCAGCGAGTTTGAGAGATTGATGAGAGCCAACAGACTGAAGAGGAGTATCAGTCCTGTGGAGGGTCTAACATGGATGACCATGATTACTGGAATTAAAACACATAAAAGTTTAGGTAAAACTAATTGAATTACACATGAGATGGATCTTTCAAGTCTCTGTTAGCAAATGTTATAAAGAAACTTTAATTCTTCAGTACAGACCTTACCTGCTGGATGACTGGCAGAGGAGCTGATGTGCAGATTAAAACCAAACTAATGACTCAACAGACTACAAGTGTTTTATGTATTCTTCAGGTCACCTGTCAGCCGCCAGGCTCCACCTATGTGAACCACGTCTTCAGTTTCATTATCGTTTATCTGTTCAGCTTTTGAGAAAGTGCATCATCAGTTGGCGTGACAGAAAATGAAAGCAGCACACAGGAATGCGTTGTGCAGTTGGTAGAGCCGTTGCCTTGCAGCAAGAAGATTCTGGGTTTTTCCGGCCTGGGGTTTTTCTGTACGGAGTTTGCATGTTCTCCCTGTGCATGGTGGGTTCTCTCCAGGTACTCTGGTTTCCTCCCACAGCCCAAAAACATGACTGTCAGGTTAATTGGTTCCTCTAAATTGCCCCTAGTTGTGAGTGTGTGGTTGTTTGTCTCTGTGTTGCTCTGTGACAGACTGGCGACCTGTCCAAGGTGACCCCGCCTCTCGCCCGGAACGTTAGCTGGAGATGGGCACCAGCACCAACCCCCCCACCCTCAACCCCACCAGGGACAATGGTGTACAGAACATGGATGGATGTAATAATAGCACATTTTATAATTGACAAAAGTACAGCAAAAACTAGAGTTTCCCACTTAAACACATTTTGTGTTAATGTTATTGCTTCCATTTAGGTTTGCACATGGTTTTGGGTGTGCCTGTTACTCTTCTATTCAAGGAAATAAGTCCTGGCAGTTTCATCTTACAGGAATATAACCACATTTTCTGTCACTACATATCGTAAAAAAGAAACTGGTGGTAAAAAGGCACAATAAAACGACTTTTTCTAGTATTTCACATCAGTCCATTCATCAAAGGCATTGTTTTAAGATACTGTAAAAACAGTATCTCAATTAAATGAATTGATGAATAAAATCACAAATGTTGATGCTCTAACATGGTTTTGCTTTAGATTCCGGCACAGATCTTCAACTCCAACCAAAACCTGAAATATATCTGAAAGGATTTGAACATATCCTGCTCTTACATTCACAACCAATGCATCACAATTTGAGCATTAAATTGTCGTTTTCTACCATACAGATCAGGAACAGCAGCATCAGACTTGAGTTGTGCAAACAGGCACTGCTGTTGAATGGAGGCTGACTTCAGGATAGATTTTAATTGCATATTGTTGTTAAAAAATAAAAAAGCAGCAACATGCAGTGTAGTTCTTCACATTAGTAATGCAGAATTACTCCAAATTGTTTTGGAGAAAGCTGAGGTTTATTTTGACGGGACATTAAATGTGACTTGGTAAAGACCTAGAATGACCTTTGCCCTCCTGTGAAACTCCACTCAGAAATATTCTTGCTTACTGCAAAAACTCGTACAGATTAGTATTATCCAGTTACATTTCACAGTTATTATACACTTGACCACAAGCACAATTATGAGCCTGAAACAAAATATCATCATACATCCATCATATGTTTTATTTATTTCATCTTTCACTGTTGTTTTTAACCGATGATTAATTTTAAACAAAGTAAACAAAAGAAAAATGTCACATACACACATTCACATAAACTACAGCTCATCATAGTCGTATTCTTGGACCGCTATTACAGCCCAGATATCCTCAATTTCCTTTTCAAAGTCTTTCTTTCCTTCAGCAAATTTAGTTTTCTTGTCAACTAAAAAGTTTATGATGACGTCCTTGAGGTCTCGCAGAGACGAAGAGTCTTTGGTTGCTGTTATCAGTTGTTGCAGAATCGGATAAAGTTCCTGAATTTGCTGTTCGAAATAAATTTCCACCAACGTAGCTTCGTTCAAGAGTTGTGCCTGGGAGAAATGAATGTAATTAGACAGGGAGCATTTGATTAGCCATGAAAAATGACAAATTATGTTGGATGCATTATGTCAACGACGGCCAACAAACCTTCCTTTTGGCTGCTTGTTTTATTCCACCCTGGAAGTATTCGTGTACAATATCCTGAAAATGTACAAAAGAAAAAAACTTTAGAAAGTAACAAATAACACTATAAACTTAGAATTATAATTTGAAGACTTTATTTACATATAAAAGTGTAAATAAAAAGCTGAAAGTGAAACTTATTTAAGTTTTGCTAAGAAATATTCCTTAGTTTCCTTGTTTTTGACTCCCATTAGTTTTATATGCCGTTTTACGTGAAGGCTAACAGGTACAACACATTGATGGAAACATATGAACCTGGATTTAAAAAATGGCACAGAGCTTTATTACCAGAGAATTTTCATGAGCCAGCGAGTTTGAGAGACTGATGAGAGCCAGCAGACTGAAGAGGAGCATCAGTCCTGTGGAGGGTCTAACATGGATGACCATGATTACTGCAATTAAAAGTTTATGTAAAATTAAGTAAAGAACATCTGAGCTGGATATTTTACGTCTCTGTTAGCAAATGTTATAAAGTAACTTTAATTGTTCAGTACAGACCTTACCTGCTGGATGACTGGCAGAGGAGCTGATGTGCAGATTAAAACCAAACTAATGACTCAACAGACTACAAGTGTTTTATGTATTCTTCAGGTCACCTGTCAGCCGCCAGGCTCCACCTATGTGAATCACGTCTTCAGTTTCATTATCGTTTATCTGTTCGGCTTTTGAGAAAGTGCACCATCAGTTGGCATGACAGAAAATGACGGCAGCACACAGGAATGCTTAGTGTGATGCTCCTTTGGGGTGTTTTTCAAAGAAGCAACAAATAAACACAAGACCATGTTTTGTAGAAATGTGTTTTAATTCCTAATTGAATTATATCCCATTCTACAATTAACAAAAATATAGCAAAAACTGGAGTTTCCAACTTAAAACACATTTTGTGTTAATGTTATACTTTACGTTTGTGTTTGCACACACGGTATCCCAGAAGTGAAAAAGTGTGAGGCCCGGTAAGACACGATGCACCAACCAAACATGTCCGCACAAAAATCACAAGTATTAAAAAAAAATAAAAAAAAATAGTTAACGGTGAAGGAAGTTGGAAATGCACGTGCAGCAAAATGTTTTTCCACATCATAAAAGGGATTACCACACCACATCTACCACAGTGTTGATGTGAAACAAAACTTTGGCTCTGCATGTGCTCTCTGCTTCTGGACGTGGAGCTCCAAGCAAAAGATTTCATCTTAGCATTCAGTAAGAAATTAAATGGAAAAGTGTTTTCTCTTTTTTTTTCCTCCTTTGGTGAAGAGAATGCTTTTCTGAAATTAGTCTCTTCATATTTTTGTATTATACACGGATTATATTAAGCAAGAAATGTGACACAAGACTAATGGAAGGAGACATAAACAGGTTTGTGTCATCTGACAGCAAAAGGGTATTTTCCAGTGCTGTTCTGTTCCAGGGTGTGTGAGTGTGTTTACATACATACACACCCTGGGAATATCTGTACCTTTTTCAGTTCAAGGAAATACAGTAGCTCCTGGCAGTTTCATCTTACAGGAATATAACCACATTTTACGTCACAGTATAAGCAAAAGAGAAACTGGTGGAAGCTAGGCGCAGTAACATGACTGTTTCTGATGTGTCACACCATCCATGATCAGGAGCACGTCAACAAATATGTGGCAAAACAACATCATGACATCTGCCAGGAACTTATAATTTGGCTGCAAATAGGTTTATTAAGCACTCAGTGATCCCAAACAAACTGTCAAAATAGTCACAAATTGCCTGAACGAAAACAAAGTCAGTGTTTTGGGGTGGCCATCACAAAGTTCTGATATCAGCCTCACAAAAAAAAAAAAAAAAAAAAGAATTTGCTTAGAAAGGGAGCATTTGATCAACCATGTAAAATGACAAATTCTGTCGAATGCATTGTGTCAAATATAGAAAACAGACCTTCTTTTTGGCTGCTTGTTCTATTCCACCCTGAAGGTATTCGTGTAGGATATCCTGAAATTTTACAAAAGACATAAATCTTCTTTTATTCAGCTGGAACATTTGAATGTTAGACATAAAAAAAAATACTCAAAACTTTAAATTAAAATTTTATGTGACAGACTACAAAATGTTCAAAGTCAACCTTCTATGTTTTTTTTTAGCCTCGTTGAGTCAGATTCCTTAAGTTACTTTTTCAAGCGTTGCCCCCATTGTTTTACATGAATCTTTGTAAGCTCAAACGTTGACGGATAGACGGCTTCAGATTAAAAACCAGAACTTGGTATGAAGCTATATTACCAGATTTTCTTCATCGAGCAGCGAGTTTGAGAGATTGATGAGAGCCAGCAGGCTGCAGAGGAGCAGCAGTCCTGTGGAGAGTCTGAGACGGACGACCATGACTACTGGAATAAAACACATACAAGTTCAGATTAAATGAAATAAAGAACATCTGAGACGGATCGTTTACGTCTTTTTTTTTTTTAACAATGTTACAGTGACATTTTAATTGTTCAGCGACAGACCTTACCTGCTGAAGAGCTGGTGTGTGTGTGTGTGATAACCAATGCAGCGCCTGCGCATAACACAAGGGCTTTAAATATTCCTGAGCTCACCTGTCACCTGGCGGCGGGCATGGGCCGGGTCCACGTAAAAGCCTTGGACTTTGACTCGGAGGGCCCATAAAAACCAAAATGTGGGAAATCATCAACAATGTCCGACAGTGACGTCACAACGATGACATCATGGCTGACTTTACTGCAACTTTCAGACTATGCCAGTAGAACTGATGTTTACTCGATAGAGCACAGTATTCAGGTGTTGGTTAAGTACTTACGAAGAAACGAAGGTGTGTGTGTGTGTGTGTGTGTGTGTGTGTGTGTGTGTGTGTGTGTGTGTGTGTGTGTGTGTGTGTGTGTAGACCTTCCTATGGCCCTCAACAAGAACATTTAACTACTAATAAAAATTAGCATCTGGCTGCCATGAGTCACAGTGACCATCACTGATTGTTCACCTTCTGAACTCAGTTTCTCAGGACTTTGTTTTACAAGTTTCAGGCGTTGATAAGTTAGACGTGCAGTGTAGATGCATTTCCACTGCAAAATGTGTGCAAATCTTTTAGTATTCCACTGTTGTTGGGGAAAAAAAAAAAAAAAAAAAAAAAAAATTCCCAATGTCCCTTAAATATAAAATGTAACTAAAATCACATTTGAACAAGCTTGTTCACATGACGGCAATAAAAATGATAAGTGAAAGATGCAAATGGTTACATGAAATATATTCATAATTCAGCCATGATGCTGCTCATCATGCGTCAGCCGTCAGGGTCGTTGGCGTCTCATTCTGGGGTTGGAGCAACAAACCTCTATGTTTACGGCTACGTATGCGGCGATTTGGGGAAATTGTAGTTTGCGATTTTGCAGAAGAGCTTTGGATTCATCACGTTCGAATGACACAAAACTTTTTATGAACCTTGGCGCAGCCAGCCGCTCGTTGTCCGAACAAAACAAAACTAAACCATCATCACAGGCACACGGGTAAAATGAAAAATAAAGAAATTTGAATTTGTTGCCTGTCGTTAAGTAAAATCTACAGATGGTTTAGATGCCGGACTAGAACGTTTCATATCAGGCAGCCTAAGAGCAAGGATGAGAACCCAGCATCCACAAATACTTAAACATATCTTTATTTCTGCTATGCAGAAAATGTTTGCACAGTACAGGTACAGACACACTTATGTAATGTTATACACATTATAATCCTAGGAGAAACAAGTGTACCAGGCTAAAGCCATCAGTCATAGACTGGAGAAACCTCATCAACATGGTCTGAAGTTTAAACCTGCTTGTCTAACTACCTTTAAAAAGCATTGAAAAGCAGGAAAACGATAAAGCCTCAGCCATTTACAAAGCCATTGGCATTAACAGCAATAGTAGTTTTCAATAATTTGAAATAACTGAAAAAAAAAATTTATTTGTAAGGAACAGTCAAAATGTGACTTTTATTTTCATCCCAAATATATAATTCAGACTTCATAATTCAATGTGTGGGTTCTGTTAGGCCTTACAGCTGCTAGTGGTGCGGATAAATGTCACCACAAGATGGATTTATGGATTTATGCTCCTGGTGATTCATTCCAATAACTTCGTTAATCACATGACAAAGTCATTAAAGCCAAGATATAAACAGGCGTTACATCTAACGCCGACAGGTTATTGTACAACAGATCTAATTCACCTGAATCTTGTCTCTGTTGCTGTAAAGCAAAACTGAAAGAAGTTCCGTGTGAATTTCGTAAGAGGCGGGACAAACAGACGGAGGCGTGACAGAAAGCCGGAAGAGCATTTAAGACATGTTCGGAGCAGCAGAAGTAATTTCTTCAGTTGGCCTCTGAAAACCAGCTCTTCTTTCTCCGATTCACCTGGTAAGACGTTAACATTAAGACTACAACGTTCCACTTGTGGTCTTGTTTTATGAATTTTACATGTTTGGTGTTTTCATTTCCAGCATGATGGCGGCAGCAGCAGCAGACGTACCTGGAGCCACCAAAGGGCTGCTTCTCGTCTTCGCTCTGTTCACACTGGTTCATGTCACACACTCACTGGAAGCAGAGCAAAATCTGGTAAAAAAATTTTTTAAATCCTGTAAAGAAATGATGTTTATTGCTCAGGTTTTCGTTTGATAGACAAGGAATGATACAAACACACACATTCAGCACAATAGCTGAACAACTTGGAAAAAGAAAAATGGTGTAATTTTAAATGTTTTTCTTTTAACTCAACATCAAGTTGACTTGTTTTTGAAAATATTTTTTTTTCTGCTTTCCAACAATAGCGATTGAAATTCGCCTTGTATTCAATACCGTTATGAGCGAAGTCTTACGCATTAATTTCTGCAATTTTTTCTTTCTGCAATTTTGCAGGAAATTCTCACAAAATACTATCAGGGTGGACTGAATGAAGCAGCCAACAAGAAGGTGGGTCACTGGCCTCACCGCATTGTGTTTAAATGTGGTCAGTTGATAATAATTGCTCAATAAAAAAATGATTGAGTCTGCATTTGACATGGAAAATCTTTTCCCCCAACAGGCACAACTGGACGATGCACTTAAACGTTTTATAAGCGATTTTCAGGAAGACGTCGACAAGATTTCTCTTGTTACAAAGCGACTGGAGCTCATAACAAAGAAGAACCTTTACCTGAGAGGACTCCCTACAGTAGTCAACGACTTTTTAAATGAAAGGATTGAAAAGGCCAATAAGGACATAAAAGCTTATGAGAAGGAGATGGAGGACGTCTGGGCCTTTGTAAACCGCAAAGAAAACGATCGCGGAGAGCTTTAGCAGAGCTGATCCTAAGATGAAAGTCTTTCTCTTCCGTTTTGTTTTTATGAAAAAGTGAAGGATAAATAAGTCGTATGTTAGGTTATCAAGGCGTTCCTTGCCAGTTTGTGATTCCATTCCTTTGTAATAAAACTAAATATGCAGCTTTAAATTAAAACTGAAGGTTTCTGATCTGAAGAACTGCTTGCAAAGTCCTCTGGTCTGTCCATCGACACACAAAGTTCAAAGATCAAAGCAGGTCAACTTCATACATTTGGGTCTTTGTGTTAAGATACAATTTTGGGATAAATTAAATGTAATTCAATAATGTGACACTATTTAGTTTTACTTTTCTGATTACCTGTAAAGATGCCAATAAATCAGGTTTGAGTTCAATTTAATCTTACAGCTGTTTTTTGTTTCATTATGTTGGAGATTAAAAAAAGGGGGGGGGGGACTGGAGATCAAGATGTTTTTTTTTTTTAAATTGTGAATAAAAATAATAGGCCTGATATTGAAGCAACCCAAACGTAGAAACGGTTTGACCTCAGAGACAAATCTTGACTTTGAGTTCATCATTCGGCCTCCATGCTGGACAAAAAGCTTCCTGCAGGTCTCAGTGAGTTCTTCTGCTCTCAGTCAGGCGCACGCAAAATATGCAAAACGGAAAATATGTTAACGGAAAAGATAGAAAAGACGTGGACCCTTACATTACAGCTACATTATTTGCACTGGAAGAAAAAAAAAAAAAAGAAAGAAAGCTGGACAGGAAAAAGAGGAAAACCATTACCGAGCCGCTGCAACACTGTCTGCTACAGGAGCTCCTTCCTGCCCACAGCTCTTTAAAGTACAATGACTTTTAATTTCCCTTTGGCATAAAATAAGTTTTTATTTTTTATGAATTTGAATTGAATTCAGAGCACTAAACATATTTTAACATCAGACAATCCAAAATGCAATTTCAGAAACAATTCCATTTTGTGAAATTTAATTATTTCAGAAAAACAAATAAAAAGATGCAATGACAACACTTGACTCTTTCTTTTTTATTATAAAACACACGACAAAAAGAAAACAAGACATTTATGTTGAAATCCACTCACAGAATGAGGTGACGGTGGCTCTGAGTTTAAAAAAAGGTCCATTCTTTAAGACATCATCATTTGAAAGACGTTCGACTTCCTTCGATAATCTGGAAAGCGGGTCGGCTCCCAAACACCGACAGGAATCTGACCCTGAATCTGTGAAGCTCTCGGGAACAACAGTCGTGCTGACAGGGACAGCCCCGTCTCTGGTTCTTTAGTCTCCGACAGCGACATCTCTCTCTCCGTCTCTGAGGCCCAGACTGGTGCCAGAACCGGGCCCTGCGTGGCTCAGCAGTCCTTTGGTGCGTTTGGATCCGTCGGGGTGATCCATGAGCGGTGCGACCACAGAGAGAGAGAGAATTAGCGACACCTAGTGACAGAGAAAGGAGCTAAAACTGAAGTGCACTTTGCCTTTTGAAGTTCCATCGGTACAGGTGAATGACAGACAGTACGACAACAAAATATGGCTTTTCCACGTCGACGCAGGTTGGCATTTCCGTCTTTGATTTCCTGCCAACATTGGAATTAAACGACCACCGACTTTCGTGTTCACATCTCACTTATTTACATTTGCCATTTACATCCATACAATGTAAGCCGTGGCTCTCTTGAGTGTTACAACAGTGGTGTATCGCACGCTTGTGTTTTTTACGTTGCGCTTCAGTCCGTTCATAGAAGTCCTCTGAAGAGACTTTGACTTATTTTCTCATAGAGCTCTAGTCTCTCTCGTCATGCCACAGCTCCCACTCAAAGGCATTTGGCAGTACCTAAAGTGGCATTCAGTTTCTTTGCAGATTGCAGAATGTTTTCCTTCATATTGAGCTTTCTTCACACGGAGCAAGCGGAGCTTGAAACTCAGACAAACTGACAAACTCGTCCTCTAGTCCCGTCTTCCTCGCTCCCAGCAGTTCATCCGCTCCATTTCCCTCCCCCGGCTCCTTCTCTCCCAAATCTGGCCGCCTCCAGTCCCCCGTCCGGCCCCCCAGCGCGTTCGCTACCAGGATCTCGGAGTTGAGCTTCAGCCCGCTGCCGCCGGTGTCGCAGTTGCCGTACAGAGAATGGCCGTTGCTCGGGTTGCTGCTGACCCTGGAGCCGCCGCTGTAGCTGTTAGCGTGGGGGCCGCCGTTGCCCTGACTGCTGAGCAGCGTGGTGGCCGTGGTTGACGTCGTCTTGCCGTTTTGCTTTTCCGACGACCTGAATCCGTCCGACACCAGGCTGGAGCTGCTTTGGGACTGCGGCGTCGCGGAGGAGCACAGCAGCTTCTGCTCCTTTCCCGACGACAACAAGTTATCGGGAGCGCGATTGCCCGGGCGGCTGCTGTTTTTCTTCAGGGTTAAGAAATAGAGGAGAAATGCTCCACACACTAGACCTACGAAGAATAACAGGACGTAGATCGCCAAGTGATGTCGGTTTCCATTCTGGCCAAACGATCCGCTAGCGTTGGGTTCCTCCAGGTGCAGGTAAAAAGCCGCTCGCCGGCAGGGGGTCGGGTCTCTGACGTTAGGTCCTCCCTCCTGAAAGACAAAATATGTGCATCTTTCAGGCAATGGCTTCCTGTGATGAAGCAAAAAAAGTCTGATACAGTGCCTTCAAAAGGATTCAGTCTCTTAACGTTTGCATTTTATTTTGTTCAAACTACAAACTTTGTGTAATAGACCAATGAAAGGCTTGTGGAGATGCTAAGAGGGGACAAAATGTTTAAATTATACTTTTAAAAGAAATCTTTTGTTGACGAAAACTCAGAAGTTCAATTTTCCTATTATTAGAATTATTATAATTAATAATAGTGTTTTTAAAATACATTCAATTTAGAGTACACTGTATGAGGAACAGTTAATATAGAAGATGTTCTGTTGTGTTCATAATAGCCAGATCTGATTAGTGATTTGCCTTCTTGCCAAACAGGAAACTTTACATAAAGATATAATAAATACGAATACAACATGCTTTCCATCCAGTCTAACTGTCCAGGAGTCGTTTTGCAAAGACGCATTTTCAGTCTCCATACATGTAAAGCTGCTAGAGGACTTAAGACCAAATGACTTGCAGCTAAATGTAGCGAAAGGCGATTGAGAAAAGCACTGACTGACGTCACATTATTTAGATTTTTGTTTGTTTGTAAAAACTGCTCTTGCTCCATCACATGAAGACGAGTCGCCATGGATACTTCCGTAAAGGCTCTATAGACACAAAAACAAATCTGTACCTGGCAAGTGCAAACGTAGCTCCCCAGGTTCTCCTCGGTCACGGTCACCGCCAAGTCAGAGTGGTGCTGCCTGGTGTGTCTGTGGGGAGGATACTCCCAGCTGCAAGGCCGCGGAGAGAGCTGGACACACGGCAACAGGATCTGCAGCCCGGGGGAGACTTTCAGCCACTTGGTGGATGGATCGCATCGTCCTACAGCACAGGGAAGCAGAGAGCTTAAGAACAGTATTTACCACGAGACTTGAAGATTTGAAAACAAAAAAAGAAACCTCATATTATGCGACACCTGGATATATTTACCTTGAGAATTACACTTTTTTAATGCTTCATCCACAACGTCACCTGAACCAGGACTGGAAGCAGAAAAACAGAGAATCACTCAGATTGATGGCTAATGTTTGTTCTTCTATTCCCTTTTGTTTAATAACTATCGATTGGTTCATTTAATGTTTAATTATGTGATGGGTTTTTTTCCTAATTATGTTTTCTGATTGTTTGGCCATTCATTATTATTGCTTATTACAGATAAGGACTAACAGAATAAAAGTAATAGAATTACTGTTGTAAACTAACTATTATTAATCCAATCTAGGAAGAACAAAAACAAAACAAAGTGACAAAAAATAATCCAATAACAAAGGAAAAATTAGCAATTGAAATTTCTCAATTTAAAAATGCATGATTTTCCCCGTCCTTGCTACTTTCTGGCACAATACTGTGAACTAAAGCGACTAATGCGACAAAAATGTTGATTGGTTGTTTAGAAAAGAAAAGGTGTGAGAAAAACAAAGAATCAAAATGAAAATTTAACCAGTTCTTTGTTTGATGGTTGTCTGATTCCTATTTAATCATTGCTTGATTGTTAAGTGTGGATTATTCTGGCTTTTTGATAATTGCTCCTTTAATTTGTGCCTCATTAAAATGTATTGATAAATTTTATTTTGTTTATTTTTGTACTTCTTTTTAGCTTATTCTTTCTCCTCTGTCTTTTTCTTTCTTTCCTTCTTAAACGAGACATTTCGCTCAATATGTACATTTTAAATACACAGTAGAATTACAATGAAGTGTCGTACATTAATTACCCCGTCTTGACCATTTTCAGTGTTGAAAGAAGAATAATCTTGATAAATATTTGACGAATGAAGCATATACTTTATATAAAATGGAAAGCATCAAAGATCATCTAAAAGTCGCCTTCACGATCTAACGTAGGGGTAATCTGCCCTAGACTTTCAGCGTCAGACGTCTGTCCGTTGTTATACTCACTCTGTGAGTGTGAATCTGCAGGTGTTGTCCTCTGTGCTCCACTCACAGCCAACTCCTCTGGCTCTGGCACAGACCTCACAGCTGGAGTACAGAGCGCAGCCTTCAGTCTGGACTTCAGCCACCGACTGCGGGCTGCCCACCAGCGCTCGGCCCTGGAAACACAGCGACGCCTTACAGAACCAGCACACGCTAAAACTAGCAGTTTCATTTTAAGATTGAATAAGCTAAATAAATAAACGAAAGGCTGGATGTGAGAGACAAAAGCTAATGCTTTACCTGATGCATTATTATATTGTTAACAGGCTCTTCCGGTGAGAAAAGAGGAATCTCTTGTAGTAGAGTTGCATTCTGGTTCGCTACTGCCACCTGGTGGAGCTCCCCACGATCTACAACACAGAAACCAATTAAAATGTTTTTTTTATTTTAGTTCAAATAAAGACAAAATCTAACTAAATTAATACAAACCGAATTTTTTTCTGCTGCTATGTTTTAAATACTTAAGTTTTAAGCCAATCAACAGTTTGAGCATTTTAAAAATTGCCTGAATGAACAGTTTAAAATGTAGTTGAGAAATGTAAGCATAGTGACTCAAAACAGTCATATCTTAGAAGTTTAATTTCTATTCCTCTCTTCTGACCTGTTCCAAGATGGAGGACGGCTCCTCTCCGGTCCTCGGCCTCACCCATCAGCGTCACAGCCAGCTTGGTGTATTTAATTCCCTTCCGGACCAGCAGGGGCGCTGCAGTGACGCTGTTCTCCATCAGAGGGTGATCCCTCACAAAAGTCAGCACCTTATCAGGGAGTTTCAACGAGGATTCGAATCCCTGAGCTTTTAAGTCGTTGTTCAAACACTAAACAGTAAAAAAAAAAAAAAAAAAAAAAGGCAGAAAGAAAATAGTTAAATGAGGAGAAAAACAATCGTATTTATGAAAGCAGGCAGAGCGGTGGAGCTCGGTACCTGGCCCGGTCTTGGAGTGGGAACAGTCTCAGGACTGTTCCAGTTCTCACATGTCTTCTTCAGCTCTTTAAAAGGACCGTCCATTACTTTGCTGATGTCAAACAGACTGAAGACACACACCGCTGAAATATCATTGGGCTCCCTGGAAAAAAAGAAACAAGGAAAAGGGGCAAAATTACAAAGCGTGATTATTTAAAGTTTAGAAAACTGATTTGTCTATATCACTCCTTGGTAAAATATTCCCTGAAAACTGATGACTTAATACCCAGAAAGAATAAAGTTGCCATCAAATTGATAATTTGGTCACTGCTGTGCAATTTCTGCCCACATATTCAATACTTTTATAGATTTATGGTCGGAACTGTTTTCTCCGACTGTTCCTACCACTGGGAGGTGAATAGCCCGTAGAAGTGTGTGCTGCTGGGGTCTCCTGGGGAGTGTTGAGCCGTGAAAACGTCCGTCAGGATGTTGTAGCGCTGACCGCTGGCTTTGTCTTCACACACCAGCTGGGCCTTGAGGAAGGTGGTCCACCGTCGCTGCAGAGTCTTCATCCCTCCCACGTCAGACTGAACAATCAGACAGCGTACGTTTACTCCAGCGAAGCCAAAAAATAAGAGATGCAAATAAGTCAATTTCGTCAAAACTCTGGGTTACCTTGCAGACCCGCACCACCCTCGGCACTTTGGTGTACAGATCGTGCTCTTTGGCCATCTCGGTGAAGAAGAAGTAGATTTTGTCGTCGTCTCCGGTCGGGTTGCTGTCCGGGGCCTGCTCTATCAACGCCGAGCTCACAAACTCCGGGTCTGAATACACAAATAAGAAAAACAGATGTCCAGTAAGGTTATTCACAAGACCTGGCACTAAGATCAAATGTGTGTATCTTGGGTACTTCTGAGCGCCTCACCGTTGAGCCAGTTGATGGACTGGTCGGTCCGGACGCGCTCCTGCTCGGGGCCCGTTGCCCTGGAGATGTCGTAGGAGGTTCCCAGGAAGTTACTGGTGGCTGCTGTGTAGAGGATGCCATCTGAGGAGAAGAAAAAGAAACATTTATAACAGAGCAGGCTTGGGAAGCATGAATTAAGCCAGCTAAGAACTGATCCAAAGTTTTCCCACTTGCCTGCCATTACAGCTGTGTAACGCTGACTGGGCTCAAAGGGGCATTTGCCCTTCCCAGTCTCCATCCTCAATGCTCCATCCTCTGTTTTTTCCAAAGTGAAGGAGGGAACGTGCTGCAGGATGACAGAAAAAAAAAAAACACAACTGGATGAAACTAAACTGCCCAGAGGAGCCAGTAAGGATCTGGGTGAGCTGTAGATTCAGCGTGAGGTGGTTCTATAACCACATAAAAATCTCTCCTTAGATTTTTATTTGCAAACAAAAAAACAGGAAAAAAATGTTTTATTTTCTATGCACCTAAACGTTTTACATGAAAACTGAATAAAATACATTTACGTTTGTGTCTGCAATTTAATAACCACTCTTAACTCAAACACAGGACAGATAATGACTTGTTTTCAGTCGATTATTCACTTGCCGCTGCCCAGAAGTATGAAGATGATGGACACACTCACCAGGAATGCACACTGGGGGTCGAAGGCATAGGTGCCACACACGTAGATGTGGCCGTCTTTCTGGAACTCCAACAGACGGATGTAGTTGTTGCAGTCCGCCTGCAGGGGGAGACAAAGTTACACAAATGAGTTAAGGCTCAGCGTGACTTTTTGTGCTCAACTTCAACATTCAGTAAATGTAAAAATACATTTTTAGATTTCTGTGTGAAAACTTTCCATGTAAATATTCATAGTGCATCCCACACTTGAAGATGTACTGCAGATTGATGCACAAACTAAATAAATAAACAATGGTGACATACCTGGAATGTGTTTTAATATGTTTTTAAATATTAATACTTTAAAAAGTTCTAAAAGTTTTGTTTTGGGATGGAAGTAGCTGTCTTCTTCTCACGATCCAAAATCAATCAATAGCAAACCAACAATGTAATATTTGTATCTCTTCTGTCTGACGTGGAAAAATACCCTCATAGTCTCACCTCACTTAGCAGGAAAAAATGACGCAGGTAATTTATATTGAAGTGTGTGTGTGTGTGTGTGTGTGTGTGTGTGTGTGTGTGTGTGTGTGTGTGTGTGTGTGTGTGTGTGTGTGTGTGTGCGTGCAGCACAAAGACTCCATGTTTTTCTGGATGAGCTCCAGGCCTGAGTCACCTCTTCCCCAGGGAACAGATCCTCTCCCAGGCCCAGATCATGTCACCTGAATCAACCCTCCCCGCTAACCCACACCAGCCGCCACCGCCGTGCTGGTTCAGCTCCGTGGGAGGCCCACTGCCAGCCAAAATACCCTCCAGTCATTAAACACACAGCCTCAAATCAGGATTATAAATTTAATGTGGCGCTTGAAATTAACACAACAATAAGACTATTGTCACTCTATTCATTTTTAATGACTAATTCTATGATTTCAGCCTTTCACTAAATGAAGCTGTCAGATGGAATAAGATATTCCTTAACTAGTGGGTTCGTTGTAGGCATTTTTCAGTCATATGATGAATAAAAAAATCTAATTAACTTGGAAGAAAATCATTTCCATATTGATAATCTGTGTTTAGTAATTATTTAAATTTTACCAGTTCAGCCACTGGGACCTGCATTACTGGTATTGACTTGGTGAACTTATCATGTTACATTATTTTTGGGAGTTTAATGATGCATCTGACTTGTTTTTTTTTTGTTTGTTTGTTTTTTCCATGCTGGAAGGACTACATAATGCATGACGTAGTGATATACTGTCAAAATGCAGCTTTGGAAAAACATGAAGAGCCCAGTGCACTGAACCCCATTGAAAAGCTCCTGGTTATTTCACCAAATATTGATTTCTTAAATCTTCCTGAGTTAAAACATTAGTATTTTTGTTTCTAAATTAAAATGAACTAGTTTTCTTTGCATTGTTTGAGGTCCGAAAGCACTGCATCTTTTTTGTTATTTTGACCATTTCTCATTTTCTGCAAATAAATGCTAAGTTTTTGCTTGAAATTTCAGAGACATGTTGTCAGTAGTTCATAGAGTAAAAGAACAATGTTCAATTTACTCAAACATATACATATAAAAACTAAAATCAGAGAAAATGATTATTCTTAGCGGGCTCTTCAGTTTTTTTTTTTCCCAGAGTTGTAGCAGAGTACCATCCTGATCCAGGAAATAGTCTGTCTCAGTTCCTGGAGTGAAACGTTTCCTTCCCAGTTAGAAGATGTGGAAGAGAGAAGTGTAGCATGCCTCCCCACTTATGTTCAAGTTTAGCAAGTTGAACTTTAACCTCACACGTTTTTGTAGCCATCAACAGGCTGGAGCTAAAAGTACTCGCAAACATGTATGCAAACATTTGAGCCTGGATCAGTGCAATTCTGATCCCGTTTCTATTGAAGAAAACTGTGCATGTTGTCAGTGAACATGAAAAAGACAATAAAAACTCAGAAATATAATGTCATGGTTAGCTTAGGAAAGCTGGTTGAAAAGAGGGTTTCTAAGTTTGCAAATTTTCTAGTAAACCGCTTGTCTACTGGTTTCCCCCAGTAAATCTAAGTGTCTGCACCACCGTCACTCTAAAGCTGCATAAACCCTTAAATGTGGTGTGAAATGTGAGGAGACAAACATCCTCAGTTCTCCAAACGTTCTCACTCCAGCGGTTCTAAGCTGTCTCTTTCAATGATAACCAAGCACACAAACGCATGCAGGTGGTCTTCTGTTGAGTCTGTCGCCGTGGTTTTCTAAATGCAGTCTTGCTTTTTCTCATAGTTGCTTCCTTCTCTCTTCTTATTCCCTCTGACTCAGGCATAATCTTTTAATCAATGTTTTTGCAGAAAAAAATCCCTTTGTATTCCTGCTTTTAACAGTGAGTCAACTTCCCACTTTTTTTTTTTTTCTTTACACTGGAACAAAGAAATCTTCTCAAATCTATCACTAAAACTCTGCTAAAATGGACTTTTTGAGCACACAAGGTGACGTACTGGAACACGGTAATTTCACAAGTTATCCATTAAAGCTTAAAAGCGTCGTCAATCTGACATTGCATTAAAAAAAAACAACGCATCACTCCGGCATGAATCAACAAATACACAGCGAGTGTAGCATTTACTGTAAGAAGACACTGTAGATGGAGATGCAAAGCTTGACTGTACTTTACGCTCTATTTAATCTGTTTCCGGCGGTTAGTGGACATCTGTGACTTTATATACAGCCTGTCTCCTGCTTCTGTGTCCCTTCGCGAGCTAACACCCTGTATGAGGGCCTGGCATCAGCCCCAGAACTTCACGTCTGATGCCCAGCAAAATGGGCTTGTGAAAGAAACACACACACACGCACACGCACACACACACACACACACACATATAGGTGAAGAGGTAAATACAACTTGGATCCAGTTCATACCACCTATACTTATAGGCTGTCCCAAAAATATGCAAATAATTTCACTACATTACATGAAATGTTTCAGGTGTTTTGTATCTTTGTCGCTTGTTTTCCATCTTTTTTTTTTTCCCTTAAATAAAAGGGATTTTTTTTCTTGTATTATTTTTATGTACATTTTATAGAAAATAAGAATGAAAATATCTAGTGAGGCTTGAAAATAGTTGTTCATATCACATTCATGTTGCACAGAATAAACAAAACAAAAAAATTCCAAGGCCAAAAAAAATAAAAAAATATAATAATTGACCATAGAACTAGAGTATGTTTTTGCCTTGCTGCACACAGTCGGCCAGCTGGCAGAAAGAAGCCTGTTATGCTTATCCCACCAATCACAAGACAAATTAAGCATTTTGGGAAAAAAAAAACTTCTAGATGTCACAGAAAACATCATTAGCTAAGGAGTAACAATCTACATGTTGTAGTTTTCTGTTTTAAATAAAAATCAATTACGTCTCATTGTACAGTTTCATTTTGAATCAAGTGGAGGTCAAAGTGAAGAGCATAACAGAAACTTCTGTGATTTTTGAAGATTGACTTTTTAAGCTTCAATTATGAACTTCAGTTTCAAGCAAAAGAAACTGAAGTTCATAATTTTTCTTTTTTTTTTGTATTTTCCAGATCAATGACACTGAAACAGAAAACAACAGGAGTTCCTCTAAATCAAGCTGCACAAACATTTAGCCAGAATTAATTCACAGTACCTTATTGTGTCTATAAATCTGAGTTATTCCTAAATCAAACAGAAGACGAAGGGCTTTAAAAAGTCTCACCTCTGTCTTTCCTTTCCCCACACAAGACTTCCTCTTCTCCTCCGGTACGACCCAATCGATCTGAAGGAAGGTGAGAAGAACGAACCGGGTAAGTCAACAACTGCTTACAGATCGCTGGTCAATATCAGATTAGTCACATTCTGTAACCCAAAATTATTATTAGCTACTGTTTCCTTTCACTGGAACAGGCTGATCTTTAAAGATCCTTTAACACAAACATGTTATGTTCATATTATCAACAGCTGAGACACGCCCCTTTTCGCCAACTCTGGAAGACGTTTTCTTGCACAGTGTCTGAAACATGAGGTTAAAGGGCAAATCCAGGAAAAACGAGCCAGTTAAAAATACAATACTTTGTTATTTATAATCTGTATCCACGTGTGTGAGATCCAGAAGAGATTCAAACTTGTCATCTCATCTTTAAGCATATTTCGCCATTTTCCTTAGCATTTTTTATGAAATTTTGCTCAAATCAAGCCTGTTCTAGAGTTTATGTTATATACAAGTTCTCCAACTTTTATGATCTGATCATCAGGATTTGGAACAGAATAGAAATATCCTTTATTGTCTCACAATGGGTACATGACTGTGCAACGGCAATACTGTACAGAAAAGGCAAAATTTCAACATAAATACTTTGTAGTTCTAAAAAAAAATACTCCAGAGGATTTCAGGGTGACATACTTATAAAACTCACAGGTTTACAAGAATGAATAGTTTTCTCAAATGACTTATTTGTTTCATCTGGTATGAAAAGGAGACATTTGATCATTTGATCATCATTATCCCTCACACACACACACACACACACACACACACACAGACATATATAAATTTGCTCTTCTCCACTGCAGCATCACCTTTTTTGGCGGTTGCTTCAGGTTGTTGGTGTCCACAGCTAGAATGGCATCTTTGGCGCCCAGGAAAAGGATCCCTGAGGAAGAGTTCAGCAGGAAGGTGCTGAAGTTCGTCACGCCGTAGAACGTCTTTTGCTCCACTGGACAAATCAGAAACAGAGAGAGAGGAAGAATTAGCGCCGTTCCTCTGTGTTTGTTTTGAAATATCTTTCTGGATCCTTTGAATCCGTTGCTCACGTGGAGCTCTGTGTTTGAATAAGATTCACTCCCCTGGGAGACATAAAACAGGCTAAATAATAAAACATAGTAATGTACAGTAAACAATAGACTCTTCTCTACATAATACATGGTGAGCTATATCAGCTATATTTGTCTCCTCTTCTGAAACGGATCACATAAATCAAATCCCAGAAGCTTTTGAACAGCGCTCCAGCTCTTGTTTGCTCTCTCAGTCAGTCGCTCTCCCTCCTACTCTTTTCCTCTTTACAACAAAGCATCGTGTGTGTGTGTGTGTGTGTGTGTGTGTGTGTGTGTGTGTGTG
>NW_015112897.1:217072-227420 GCF_001443285.1 Poecilia latipinna
CACAGCTGTTTATTCAGTGTCTTTGGTGGAAGACTTTAGCTGCACCTGTGTGTTTAAATGAGGGGAAATCTGACAGATTTCACAGCTTTTCTTTTCAAGCTGACGTTTAATGAAAAAGGCCGGACATAATTACGGACACAAGAGACACACACGCACACACACACACACGCACACGCATGCACGCAGAACAGCATTATGTCCAAAGAAGGGAACTCGAGAGACCAGTTTGCACACACAACCTGCTAAAACACAAACATACTGTACCCACTGATCACAGAGGATTCGACACTGATGCTGATCATTCAGGCGTGGGAAGTAAAGCGACACAAACAAAACTTACTAATTAATGTATCATGACTCTCATCAACATCACGTCTTACAGCTGTGTGCAGTTTTAGGCCCCAGTGGAAAAGATGCATCGTGTTTATGCTGTGTGTACGGATCTGCTCACTAAAATCCATCGTTACACCAACAATGTATGGCAGAAGAAATCTGCTAAGTAAAATAAAATGAACCACAACATAAAAAAAAAGAGCAAACACCATATACACTTTTATACTCTGCACTACAGTGACTGCCTTCCATTCAAGCAACTTGCTGCATTTCCTTTAAACATTTCCATAATGGAGGAGAAAAAGACAAAGAGCAAACACAAGCAGCATGGGCTGCAAGCCCACTATTAACCACCAACGCTGCCAAAATATGATTAGCAGCATTCAGCTGCCAAAACTCATGTCTGTAACATAATTCTCTCTCCCGATTACTATTCATCTAAATTATTTTGTCGTATTTAAGATCTCACTTTACAGCTGGCAACAAAACAAACACTCAAAAAAAGAGCAATCCGCAAGAGTATACGACATATATAACACGAGTCTTTAGAAATGCTGGGCGTGATTTAGAAAAGCAGCAGCAAATCTAGTTTATTAGTCCACGTCCAGTGAAGTGGTTCCAAGATGAAATCACCTCAATCATTCCTAGACGAAGATATTTTTCATCATCTCAAACGCCACAAACATCCAGACATAAGTCTCAACAACTTTAGCAGAGAACTAGTTTTAATTTGCATCTGCCGTTGGCCACAAAGACTCATTTTCCCCCACTTTCTTTAGTTGACTCTATACAAAAATATCACAAATACAATTTTGAAGGACAGAAAAATGTTATTTCACCTCCAACAAAATGATTTCCAACAAAAAAGAGCTATTTGAAGAAAACTAGGCTTATACAGACGATCAAGTGAAGGACACTGAATCTCACAGATCCATTGTCAAATTTTTTTATATATTTCATAAAAACAGGAGTTTTGTATTATTTCAAGCCTGACACTTTTCGTTTTACTCTCCATTTGTCCACTTTGCCCATTTTTCCTCAGTGGTACCTGTAAATCTGTTGTCACGGTCGGGTACAAGGACTGCGCTGAAATGAAAAACGTCAGAAATGTGAAGATTTACTGACCGAGACCAAGAGGAAGGTTGGGCTGCAACCACTACTGAAAAATGTTTAAATAAAACACCCGGAGCAGCATCCAGGTGTTTTCTCTAATGATTATACGGAAAAACAGAGACGATAGATGAGGGAGAGACACACCCTGGATTATTTTGCAGGTCCAGCACATAGAAAAGCAAACCACCTATATTTGGACTGTGTTCAACAGAGTATGAACTGTCTATGAAAAGCCCAGTTCAGTTTAAATTCCCCAAAACTTAGATTTCCCGGAAGAATGGACAGAAAATCCATCTTGGAGCAACACGACCTCCAGTGTAGCAGCTGTCGACTGGAAGCTCTACACCGGCGCAGTCGCCCTCCGTTTCTCTTACGTCTGATGAGACTCAAAGCGCCGCGTCAGGGCGGCCTGATAAACGGCACTCAGCGCCGACATGGCTTTCCACTTAAGAGGCCGTCCGTCTGTCTGCGCTGCGTCGTTCACTTCTGCAAAACGAGAAGGGCCCGACAGCACACCGACATCTGCCAGTAACCCAATCAGACGCTTTCTCTGCTCCCCGCCTCTGTCCAGGCCCCAACCGTCCGGATAGCCCGTGTCTGTTTCCCATAACATTTCACATGAATGTCATTTCTCATTTACTAAGAAGCCATCTGTTCCCACTAATGGCCTCCAGGCTGTCAAATCACAAGAGCGGCTCTCATTCGCCCCGCGCTTCCTGGAAATTAGTCAAAGTGACGACAAAGATGTTGAGCAACAAAAGAAAACTGTTAAATGTCTTCTGTGGGAGTGGGCTTTTGTCGTGCTATTTATTGTTTATCGTGAAACAATTCTAAGAATTTGGATTTATTGTTATGATCAATTTCAGCTGTAGATGTTAAATACTTGAAAAAAAATAAAAAAGAAAACCGACAGCGTGTTTGGAAATGTTATTTTTACTTTTCTATTCATTTTCTTGTGCCATGAGCGCATCAATAAATGTCAGTAATTTCGAAAACATTATGAAACGCAGCTACTGTGAGCAGTCCAGTGATATAAACCACACTTCTCTAAGTAAGTGGCATCTTGAAGAATCTTGTTTCAGATGAGTGTTTTTCAACAACAATATTTCCGTTTGTGGCGTTTGAATGATGTGCCATTGTGTCTCCGCACTGCAAAGCTATTTATCACCTAAAAAATAAGTAAAAAAACAGTTTTTAAATCTTTATTGTTACCACAACAGCACCACGAAATATTGCGATAAAACTCTTGAGTCCATATTGTCACACCTCACAACCCTGAGCCGACTTCTTCAACAACGTATTTCTTCATTTCAGGACTCGCACACGTACATATGCAGGCAGCCATGTGTAGCAAAGTAGACATAAGTGTTAGTGACACGAGCCAAAGGCAAGATCTGGAGCCGTGTCCTTGTGAACTCTCTTCACTTGCTGTGTAGGACACACACACACACACACACACACGCAGCAACTTGCACATGATGGCACCACCTGCTGTTCACCCAATGCAGAGATGATTCCTAGAGCTGCACCATCTGCCTCTGCATTAGCAAAACGCAGGACTCTGACAGACATGCAAACAACATTGAGGTTTTAATTTATATCTTTAATGTGATTCCCACCACTGCTAGCTTGCTGCACCTCATTGCGTATTAAATCCCTCACCCAGTCTGTGGGAGTTTCCTTCCTCATGCGGGGGCAGGTGTAAGCCTAGCAATAAAATAAAGTTTGAGATTGATTTACTCCTTTGACTGAAGGTGGTTTTTACTCCCACTAAACAAACTGAGGTCAAAAGTAGATCAACCTCAACAGACCAACCAGGAAGAGCTGATGCAGTTGTTAGCGCTGTTGTCCTGTAGCAAGAAGATTTTCTCCACCACAGTGACGATTATAATACCAAGGTGACACATAACAGCTGGGTAGGCTTTTGTTTATAAGCTATAATCTCTAAAATCTATATATGCAAATATTTATAAAGAGGATTAAGGATTAGGACTCTCATCAAACCACTAAACAGAGCGTCCAACTTACATATCACAGAATTAAAAAAAAATTCACCACCATTTTATGTTAGCTCTAGCATTTTAGCCACTGAAACGATACACACGGTGAGACGATTCAAGCCGAGTGTGAATCAGCAACTCCAACTGAAATACATCCAACCAAATGTGGCGTCCAAGCCGACCTTGACGATTGTGATGTTGCAACCATTGGTATTGCGAAAGCGATCCCATATATACTTACTTTTGTCCCTACCCCCTTTGTTTTGGATATTTATAGTGAAAAGCAGGACTAGCTCACATCTTTCCCCTGACTATCGGTCAAACAAAATACAACTGATTGTACAATAATACTTAAAAGAAACTTTGCAATTAAGACAAATATTACAATGTCTAATGTTGTGCTTATGGAAGCCTGGTTTATGTTTCTGTAAGTACAGGAGCCTGTATGTATATGTTTGAATAAAACTACGTTACAAATTACTTGTCATCTTTGCACTTGTGTGTTTATGCAAGTTAATCAGCAGCAAAAGAAAACATAATATTCCTGTTTCAGAATGTTAAGCTTCACAGTTTATATTTCTGAATAAACTTCTGATTTGCTTTCCTTCTGTTGGGGGAGTTTTGAAATGTGTTATTTTCCAGTTTCAGGCTCCCTGCACCTGTTACTCATCTGCAATCAGCAGCGCTCCGGCCGTCAGTCAGTGATACTTCCTGGTATCACTGACAGGAGGATGTTCTTCGTCACATCCTCCTGTTGTTTTCCTGGACCCCGTCGCTTTCTGCTGGCTTACGCTAAGCTGACAGTTTCACGGTTTTTTTTTTGGGCTCCGGAGTCTCAGTTCAATTATTTAAGTGTATCTGCCTCATGGTTCCCCGCCTTTCTGTCTCCATTTGGATCCTTTGGATTGATGACATCTTGTTTGCCCACAACGAGTGTGCGAGTTAGATTTTTTTTTTTTTCCTTAATTTTTTTTAAGGATTTGGGAGAAACTATTATATCTTGATCTTGTCCAGTTTACCTGATAATGATTCGAGCCTCAATCTGTCCAATTGTTACTTTTATATTGGAGTGTGATGCATTAACAGATTTCTTTTATGCGTTTTATCTCATTTACACTCGCATTTAGACAACTGATAGGCTTTTTTGATAAAAATAAATTTGATATTTTCTCATATAAGACAATATTATTGCACAAATATAAAAGTAGAATGTGTAATTATCTGAAATATGTTGAGAAAAAAAATCTAATCTAAGGCAAAAAGCGAGCCATAGCGGTATAAATGAGTAAGTACTCCTAAAATACAGAATTCTCTCCCCCGCCATGAATCATTCATTCATTATACATTAAACATGACAGAGAGGCTTCCAGGGAGGTACGCCAATAGCGAGTGTGTGTGTGTGTGTGTGTGAGAGAGAGAGAGAGAGAGAGAGAGAGAGAGAGAGAGGAAGAGAGAAACGGAGAGAGAGGAAGAGAGAAACAGAGAGAGAGAGAGAGAGAGAGAGAGAGTGTGTGAGTGCATGTTGTCCATTAAGGATTTAATAATCTGACTTTTGCTCTGAGGGACCAACCTCAGTCCTGCGGCTGCAGGGCACCGAGGGACCAAGTGGGAAGTGATAAATTATACACCTCCCTTCTTCTTCTGTCAATCAAAACTGACGGGATGGAGAGGAAAGCTGGAGGGGGAGACGCACATGTTCCTTCCCCCACAGTCTCTGAACACACACACACACACACACACACACACACACACACACACACACACACACACACACACACACACACGTGGATTGGCGCCTGCAGAGAGACAGGACACAGCTGCATGATCACTACAATCCCACAGACACATGTGTGTACAGCCACTCAGTGCCATTTTAAATTATGCAGCTGCAGCTTCCTCTCAATGATACGTTTTGGCAAAACTACTTCACAGGTTAATGTAGAAAAGCGGCTATTGGTGGACTGGCAGTCCAACCTGCTCCATGTTTGCTTCTCACCCTAATTTTGTTGCATCTCTGTGTGCCGAAGAGGGAAAACGGCTTTCCTGTCCTGTTCTGTCGGTCAAAAACACCTGTTGAAGGTTACTCAACTGGGATGATTAAAATTTATGGCTAATTTTAATGTCCAGTTTCAGAACAAACACAAACAAACACAAACGTTGATATCAAGCTGGTTTGTGAACCGTTTCTGGGTTTTTTTTCTAACATGTCAGTTTAGGCGGGTAAAGCTAAATCCTTTGTCTCTTCAACTCCAGAATAGTGAAGCTTTTAGTCGTTTAGATCTTTTAATCTCTTCTTTAGAGAGATTAAAAGATCTTTTAATCTATTTCAGTTTTATTGTAGAGAACTTCAGTCAGCCTTAATGTTGATTTTAGAGTGATTTATAAATCCAGTTTATTTATGTAGCTTCTCCAGGCAATTTGCACAACAAACAGAATCAATTCATACGCTGAACTAAAGATTTTCAAGAATGTTCATGCTATGACAAGAGCAAGTAACGAGAATGAAAATAGATTAGATAATTTGTCATGTTAGTGGAAAAGGAAGTTTTATTTATTTTTTATTGTTTCATTGTTTGAACTATGAAGCCGTGCTTGAGATGTTGCTCCCTCTGTTCACCTACAGTTCTACTGTCTAATGTAACGTTCATCACCAAAGTCCTGATCAGAAGAAACACAGAAATGATTTTGAACAAAAACATTGTTGCGGTTTTTAAATGCCATTAGGAGCAAGTAAAAGAGCTGCTTCAATCTTTATTGATGCACCAATCAATCAATCAACTGAGCTTTTCTGGATACTTTCCATTTCTCTTTGAAGTCTGATCTGTTGATTTTGATTATGACCAATTCTAGTTGTTTTTCTTCGTCATATTTGCACAGCTAAATGCAACAGACCTTCACAGTAAAAGGAAGTGATTCTGGATTCTTGAAGGTAAAAGCTTCGAACCAAACAGAAAATCTGAAACAGCTTCATCAGATATGTTTTGCACACCAATAAGCAACAACTTATCTTACAATTGGCTCTCAATTAAGACATTTTAAATGTTAACTATCTTCAAAAGATAGTTAGGGGAAAACAATTTTGTGGGAAAGGTCTACACATTGCTTTTAGAAAAGAGGCTGAATTAGTGTAAATACGGTATCGATCTGGACGCTCTGACTGTTGAGAGTTATCAATCACAAGATGATCCACATTTATGGGTCAACCTTTATCTCCACAGCAGTGATCTGGTTCTTATTAACCATGCTTATAAACCAGAGAATCAAAGAGCATGCAGCTTGTTGATGAATTTGCCAGGCTAAAAAAAAAATTGGAGTTTTATGTTTTAATGCATATAATAAAAGATGGAGGTCTGATTTTCTTGTAGCTAGTCACCAGTCAGAGTGGACCAAAACTGTCGGATTACTAGCAGGGTGTCTGGTTTGCTGACATGGTTAAACTTGTACGTCTGAGTTCACCAATCAGAAATACAAGAGGAGCGCCCCCTAGAGTTGAAATTCTGACAAGAAATGTTTGCGGTCACATCAATGTAGAGCTTACTCTCCAACATGGCTGCTATGCACATTAAAACATGATGAAAGTAGCAGTAATAAACTGTTTATTAACACTTCTGATGGTGTGTACTATATTACACAAGCGTCAAACACAATCATGCACGACTTTTATTCGTAAACGTGTTCTCTTAGTGTTTCAATGTTTAATCTGGGGCACATTTTCAGATTGTGTTGCTTTTGATATTTCAGGACTAAACCACACAGCAAAGGAGCAAAGTGATTGTGCACAGTTGAGATGCCAAATGGATGATTCATTATGTGCACAATAGTGTTAACTATCATTTACAAGACAAATGTAGGTTCTGTTAAAAAAAAGGAGACTCTAAACAGTGTGAAACATTTACTTATCTTTCATTTGCGAGTCGAGTATTTGCTCACTTATCGTTTCTTGCTCATTGTCTCTGCTTTGACTGATGACAAATGTCAGCTATTCAAGTATATCCTGCCTTAGACGTTAGCAGACGGGGTCAAAATTAGAACTGGAGTCGGTTTGCAAAAGTTTATCGTTAAATTTCAAAGAAAGCATCAACAAGTTAGGAAAAGTCCTCTAAAACTGACAAAGTGAAAAAAAAACAAAGATCCTGAAAACACAGAAAAATACAAGTAAAAAAAAAAAAACCAGAACATTTGAAACGGACTCTGTAAAAGTCAGGATGAACAGAACAAGCATGTAGAGCTTTGCTCTCCACTCGGCTCCTCTGACCATGCCTTAACACAAACTGAGACACTTGAAAGTTACTGAAGCAAAACCGCAAACCCTGTGTGACATTTTTACGAACTTAGAAAGTCTGGACCACTGACAACTTGACATGCATCAAAGTTACAGAATCAAAAGTCTTTTCAGGAGGATACCAGTGAAAGCACTGGAGTGACCTCAGTTTTATCCGGCTGCACGGAGAAAACAGCAACATTCCCTTTTCAAAGGGGCGCGCAACATAGACTTAATGTTTTGTTAACTGTGACATCATTGTGATAACTATACGAACTATTTATTATTTAATTTTTTAGGTAACTGTGTGCCTCTGACTATATTACGCAGCAGTCAGACCCCCACAAACACAATGCTGCTCTCTATAAATGTATCCATTTCTAATGCACTTCTTTAGCACACCAGTCACATAAATAAGTGTGACTTGTTTCACTAAGCTGCAGACAGTAACCACATTTAATATTTTCAATTGATACTGACTGAACAAACAGTGGAGAAAAGAGTTAAAAATGAACAATCCCAACAACACGGACAGTTTGGGGGATTTGAACATCATTGATTTTAACAAGGTGAGAACAATACGTCAAAACTGTTATGACAAGAAATATATTAAAATAAATGATGAACAACACAATAAATGACTACCCCTCCCCCACTTGTTGCTGGTGTGCTACCTAGAAATGTGTCTGGTCAAAAAAACACAGACAGTCTACCAGGGCAGATAAGCAGCTAATGAGTTATTTTATGCTTTTCTTACTCTATAAAACACAGAAAAGCAAAAAATAATAATAATAATAATAATAATAATAATAATAATAATATTCTGTGCATCAGACAAGTAAAAACTGCAGTTACATTTATTCTTTTTAGTTTTCTTTAAGTTTATACATCAAAATAATAAATCAACGTTGTTTATAATAACTATTGCAACTAACATTCGTTATGATTCACTATTTCACCAGCAATAGGAATAACTGATGCTTTACTCCTTCAGTCAAAACCAATTTGGTGTCAAATTGTTTTAAATGTTTGACTAAATACTGTAATTGCTGATATCTGTGTTTCCATTAAAGATTACATCAAAATGCAGCCACTAATTTCATTAAAATTTCAGTCAGTTAGTTAGTTAGTTAGTATGCCAAATGCACTAAACTGTTAGGCACCACAGGGCGTTACATTGTTTGTTTACTTTCCAGTTGGATAAATTAAATCCACACCAAATTGTTTCTCTGGTTAGAGTGTCTGCAAGTGTCAATATGTCAAATTTAATAGCTTATAAAACTGCAGACCTGTGGCATTTGCAATGTCTGGGGCAAAGTAACAAATATCTAAATAAGAAAACCAAACATTTCCTGTTGAACCGTCTGTTTTTGGGTGGGTGAGGCGCTTTTGCTAAACACACCACAGCATCACTGAGCAGAAAAGTGAAACTGGGTGTGGTATAAAAGCTCTGCAGCGAAATATTAAATCTATGTCGACATGAGATCACAAACTGTTCAAGGGGAAGAGGAGAAGCAACTTCAGCTTTTCTAAAAACAGAAGCTCATGTGAAATATTTAACAGTTTGATTTCACTGTCAGGAAGGAGCCCTCAGTTATTGGTGCTATAAATAATAGCTTAATTTTCATGTTATAAGAGTTATCCACTCTGTGGACAACTCAGAGTTTGGATCGGGCCTAAAACATCCAGACAGTAGACGTTGCCTGGTCCAACCCGACTAACTAAATTTAATTATAAGCCGGAGCCTGAAGTCAAACTGAAATATTTTAACTGAGATGTTACTGCTTTAGGTTTTAGACCATAATTGGAGTAAGCAGTTTGACTTCTGCCTTTTCTAGATTTAATTTAACATCTTCCAGCTCCAATTTGTTGCTTGTTGGGCCATAAAGCGTTAAATAGAGAATTAATACTTTATTCATGCTGATTTTTTTTTTTTTATATATTTTATTTTCTCTTGAGCAGACCACCTAAAGGGCTGGGAGTGGGCTGGATGCTAGATCTGGAAGTAGTTTTGTACCCAGATTTCAGGTGAACACTCGTAAAAAACAGCCTCCTGCAGCATGAGAACTACCTGTTTGCTTTTATCCTTGAGCTGTGATGTAACAGTAAGCAAGAAACATGTTTGAGCAGTGGGGAAGCCATTAGTCGCAGCTCATAAACCCTTTTGTTAACAGTTCCCCTCACTCGAATGGCTGGTGACACGGTGGCCTTCCTCCTCTCCACTCAGAGGTGAAGACATCAAAAAAAGCCAAGTGACCCTGAGACACAGCCCTGGCATCTCCTTTGAGGCTCTGCTTAAGTGGGGGCAGCAGCAAACATCAGTGAGGTCTTAGGGGAAATGGGGGGGATTATGAGGCATGAAAAAAGGGTTGAGAGCAAGAGGAGAGGAGCTGAAATCGATATGAAAATCAGGAATAAGCGTAAAAGGCTCCAGCGCTTGACGGTACACTTTATCATTTAATGGGATGCTACTCTTCTCCTTTCTTATTCCCGTTTATTCTATTTATCCCAATTCTTCCTCTTGGATTGCGGGTTTGCATTTATGTTTAAATTTGGATGGATTCAGATGAATCCTTTCAAAATACACCTTCAACTCCCTCACCACCGCATTCCCATTTCCAGCCTCCCATTTACCCCCCCC